>NW_013666783.1:177934-184259 GCF_000517525.1 Limulus polyphemus
CGCCCCACCGGCTGAAAGGGCGAGCGATGTTTGGTGGGATGCGGATTCGAACCCACGACCCTCAGATTGTGAGTCGAGCGCCTTATCCACCTGGCCATGCCGGGCACAGAGGTTATAGAGTAGAGGGAAGGCAGTTATTCAATATCACAAATTCTTGGGATGCCATTGTCAGACTGAATAGTAGGTCTTTTTTTCTTATATTTTGTGGTAATGAGACGCTAACTACAGAATCTCAGATCCATAGTCCGGCACGCAAACAACAAAGGTTCGATTGGCCCAATATATACATAAATCTACACATTTCTATTCCCCGTTATTCTTGTTGAATTTATAATTTTCACGAAAAGCTATTCAAGTTCCATATGCACATAGCCGTACCTAATTTTGAAGAGATAGCTTAGAGGGAAGATAACATTCAACAGGGCCTACCAAAGATTCTTTGCCGCAACACGATTCCATGAAAACGTGCTCCACAGTTAAAGGTCAAATATGCATTATAACAAGGAAAGTAAAATCCCACTATTTCGGCCAGACAATAATAGTCTAGGGCCTGTAATGCACAAATAGCCCTCTGTATATTTTTGTTCAAAAATTCTGAAAAAAAAAATGTTGGATAAATGATACTGTAATTCAATTATTTTATCTCTTTTTAATGAAACATTTGTTTTCATAGATTTGTAAGTGAAAAAAGCACAAAAAACAAACACGAATTGATTCACATAATTTGACTATTAAAAATGTCATCAAGATCACAAGCTTATCGCTAAAACCTAGATAAGAACTTTTGTGTCATTCTCTCCTTATGTATGTTAACTACTTTCCGCAAAACTATTTGATGTATTTCAAATTTGTTGAAAAGATTACGTTTAAACAATAAAAAAAACACACACAAAAACCCCAATTTATTTTGGAGTGAGAAAAGAGCAAAGGCTTATCTACCTTTATTTTAAGAATGACCATTAAGATTTAGTAAACAGTCAATATCAATGTGATATAAAAACAAAAAACTACATAATAAGAGGGTTATATAGTAATATTTTTCACATTACCTTAATACTTAATCGTTCAAGTTATGAGGAGTAATTGCCTGACGGTTATTAATCGCCTTTTATGTGTTCAAACAGTTTTTTACAAATTTAAGGTTCTATCAATTTGTTATATTATTAAGATTATATTGACCAACATATTGATTCATCATAGGATAATTATTATTAAAATTCTTAAATATTTTAAAATATTTAGCTAATCTTTATAATTATTGAAAAGAAATCCCCTAGATTTTCCAATTGTGAACTGTGTTTATTTTATAACTAGCAGATGCTCGTTGAAACAATTCAACGGTAATTTTTCTAAAACCGGTGATGAATAAATATGAAATGTGTAGTCAACCCAATCCCTTGGATCAGAGGGTATATGCATATGATGACTAGTTGGCCGTTTACTACCGTCTTTTGCCATTTCCTGTGTTATTTTAATAAAGAAAATTGCAATAATTTATTTCTTAGCAAAGGAGACTAAATACAATGCATTGTTGGCAAACATCTTTGGTTTTTGATGCAATGGGTGAATTTTTGGGATTTTTTTCTGCTGAATGCCACCGTTTCTTGTCATTTTATTGAGCGCAAGGAAAGACCGCTAAGGAAGTGAGCACTTTTTGACAGTTTTCATTTCTGTAAGAAAGGCCAAATAGAAGATATTCAATGCAATTGAATTCAAATCAATTTATTTGACATTTACGTCCCCCGGTGATATAGCGGTAATTCTTTGTATTTACAACCCTAAAATCAATATTTTGATTCCCCTTGGTGGACACAACAGATGGCCCGCTGTGGCTTTGCTATAAGAAAACACACATCTACTCTACATTGTACAATAAAATCATGCATGTATATAATACCGAAATGAAATAAAACATTTTTGTTCTCAATACGTTTTTTCTCAGATTGACCTTTCAGCACATACGAAGACTGACGGATCGATGTTGCTATCGATATGAAATTTTAGGAATTGCAAAAAATGAATAATTTTCCTCTAATGTACCCTTGAAAAAAATCATTTTGATATACATATATTTTACTACGATTCACCGTTAAGGAAATATAGAGCGTGACAGGCAGACAGACATTTGGTTATTATATATATATATATATATCGAGAGAGAGAGAGATTTAAAACTAAATTTACTAATGTTTTCTATAATCTTAATTGGCCTTGATTTGTAAAATGATTTTCATTGAAATTTGTTCATTAAGCATTGTAAATATTTTCTCAAGTATATCTATATATAATGCCCCGAGTAGCACAGCGCTAGAATCAGGGTTTCGATACCCGTGGTGGGCAGAGCACAGATAGCCCATTGTGTAGCTTTGTGCTTAATTACAAACAAACAAACAAACAAACTATATACATGTTAAATATTTATAAAAAACAATAAAAGGCTTAATTTCCAAAACATCGGTATAAAGATAGAGGGAATTTGATATATAGTGTACCTCTATTTTCAATTGAGGAAATGTGTTACTTATGCATACAATATGTGTTAATGTCAAATATTTCATATTCATGATAGTGATATAAATCAATGGAACTTCTATCATATATTTGTATTACTTGCTTTCACAAGAGCTAAGGAAAAAAAGAAAAGTAAAACGATATTCTTAAAAATGTCTACTGAAGAACCTAGAAAGAAATTGTCTTCAATCCTTTATTCTTAAAAATTATAACTATTTAATATTTTGGAAAAAAACATATCCAAAGTACACAGATTTACTTCAGAAATATAATTCTACAATGCAGTTTCTATAACACTTTTCGGAAATCTCTCTAGGAGTATCAACAAAAATAATGTATCGGGATAAAAATGTAAAGCAGAATGATTAATATTGATTTCATGTATATTTTCAAGTATGGTAGGAAATTCTTTTATCTGAAGTGTTTCATTTGCTCATTTTTAAAGCCATCTTTTTGAAGGCTCACGATCATACATCCTGCTGTAGAGACAGTAGATAAGAAACAGAATAAATTATTGGACATACAATTTTACACATGCTTACCAATGAAGATCACGTCTTAAAATGTATAAAACTGAATTAAAACATGAGACTTATGCATAATACTGAACAGCACTTGCAAATAAAGAAGTTCGAATAACTTCTTTGTATTTTTACTTAAATGTAAATTATAATATATTGTAAAAAGTAAAATTACTACTGGTAAGAAATTAAAACACTAACTTACGAGAAAGTACGAATTTGTACGACGGTACTCATCGTATGCAAAGAAAACGCTATTGTATTTCAGAGAGGAGGTGTTTGTGTTTGTAATTAAATACAAAGCTACACAATAGGCTGTCTGCGCTCTGCCCACCACGGGTATCGAAATCCGGATTCTAGCGTTGTAAATCCACAGACATTCCACTGTGCCACTGGCGGTAACCTAGAGAGGAAAATGCTTTAAAACTATTCATAATCTTCTAAGCACACTGTACTAAAAAATTAAAAACAAACACTCCTCAGAAAATGTAAGTATACATATTTGAATAACTTGAAATCAATAATCGGAATGCTGAGTTTTCTTTACTTACGCTTCACTATTCACTTTGATGTCTCTAATGTAATTTGGTAAATATTACTATATATATTTTTTTTCTCTTAAACTCATTTCGTTTTCTTTAACTCTTTCGATATGACTTTTGCAATTTTAAAAAAGAAAGTACATAAATCCCGGTTAATGAGATGCATGCTCACTATTTTAAACGGTAGTGATTTCGGTTAAATCTCAAGAAATTTACCTCGCAATGTTTGCTACTCTGTACTTATTTTCATATTATAATAAGAAAATCGAAACTACAGTTTTTGTAATTACCTAATCTTTTGCGCTTCGATAGAAATAAGCGAGCGTGAAGCCTATTTTAAAGTTTCTTTAAATATATTTCAATATTAATTCTTGTAGAAAGTGTTCTACTGTATGCAGGCTTCTATTAGGATATCTTCAACTTTGAAGAAAAATCAACACAAGAGAGAGAGATAATGATGATCCATACATGAGCTCACCAGGTCTATCACAACCAAACCAGTCGTTATTCAGTTCCTACACAATAGCACCATTTATTGACAGCAAAACGCCACTTTCAGTCTAGATTATCGTCTTCCATGAATATATTGACGGGTTCAACAATAAGAAATTTTACAGAGTTACAATTTTACAGAGTACGAAAAAATTTTATAATTCTGGGTTTTAAAGTAAGACAGCAAAATGAGTATTTTTTCACCTGGCATACATAATGAAAATATCAATGTGCACGTTGTCAATATAACACTCCTCTGAGTATTTAAATTGCACCTAAAGTTACTAATGATATATTTCAGCATAGTAGATTATATCATTCGATGTTATACATGACATCGATATACCCACCCACTTTTATCCCTTCCTATTATATCAAACCTCAGAAAGAAGTTATTTCTAAAAATTAAAGAAGGTTTGATACTGACATATATATTACTTTACATTCATTATACGTTTTTATATCGAGGAATATTGAAACTGAAAGTAGCATGTTTGAAAACACAAGGTAGGCTTTCTACCAAATCTTGTTTTTCGTACAACGTTTTTTTATTTTAGCATATTTATATTTATGTTTTCTCTAAAACTAAATTATATAAAAATATATTAATACGTACCGTTTTATTTTTATTTTCTGCAACCAAAAAATGAAACTTTCCCTTGAAACTTCTTTATTACAGAAGCATATTCAGAATACAATGTTTGACGAAACATGCAAAACACACACATAGATTCATGTGTGTTAAAGTATGCTATTATTAAGGTAAGAAAACTATTGTTATTACCTCTTCATTCCGACGTATTTATGTCTTACATGTAAATATTGGAATCTTCATCATAAAAAGTTGACTGGAATTTCACATTTAGACGAACAATATAATACATCTTTAAAATTATACATTGTTCAAAGCAAGAAAATATGTACGACTGGCTTTACAATAGTACTGTAAATCATATTAATAACAAAAAATATTTTAATTTGTTTTTTACTTTTTTACAATAAACTTGTTACAGCTACAAAGTTGATAATCATGTATGTTACTTAAGGTAATCAGTAATGGTTAAAACGACGAACTGCCAAACAAACAGAGCTTAAATACGTTCGGCCCGGCATGGCTAGGTTGCTCGACTTGCAATCTGAGGGTCGCAGGTTCGAATCCCCGTTACACAAAACATGCTCGCCCTTTCAGCCGTGGGGGCGTTATAATGTGTCTTACACCGCTAAATTAGGGACGGCAGATAGCGCAGATAGCCCTCGCGTAGCTTTGCGCGAAATCCATAACAAAAATAAACGAACTTCTTTGGTGTGACGAGAATTCGAACCCGCGACCCTCAGATTGCGAGTCGAGCACCTTATCCACCTGGCCATGCCGGACCACAAACAAACTTAAACGCGTTTCATATTAAGAGTAATCTATTATTGCCAGCCATGCTGCTCAATATAAAAAAATATAAATTTGTAAAAATAATTTCGTAATATGTAACTTATATATGAAGCTTGCAGAATGAATTCAATCTATAAATATTCTGAACATATTTCCGGTCATGATTTTGATATCTATTAGCCAACATCGAAATGATCAGGAAAATATGAATAAATGTTATGGTTGCTAAGTAAAGAATAAAAAATACTCTACAAAAATTTTATAAGCTGGGATTTTTAGTTAATAAAGTAAAATGAAAGTTTGTCCAGCTTGCTTGCATAATTGAAACATTAATGTCAGAATTTTGAGAGTAGCTACGTCAGGCTGTCATTTTAGTTCTACAAATAAATCTTACTGACGGACGTGTATAAATTTTAACTATGTCTACTTGTAAGTATTTCAGATGTTTTATTAATGAGATATATTTAACAATCGGGCAGAAATTAAGCTGTTATATGTATTTTCTAAAATTTGTTTGTAATAATTATTGTTAACGTTTCGCATGCGATATAGAAAAACTAAAGTTTTCATGATATTAAATAACTTTCGAAGCAGATTATTCATAGGGCAAATATGTGCACCAGATAACCATAAACCAGGTCTCAAAGCTGGTATCATATTTAGTTTCATGTCTAATTTTGGACATACTGATAATATCCAACTTGTCATTTATTCTAATGACATTGAATACTATGTTTTGTTCTGAATTACGAACACTATACTATTGAAAATGAACAATGAAAAATTGGCGTATGAGATCCTTCTTTCGTTCTATTTTCTCTGTTGAAAATAACATACACAGCGTAGTAACAAGTAAATAGACACCACCTATTCAG
>NW_013666783.1:184844-247348 GCF_000517525.1 Limulus polyphemus
ACTTTGGCCACTTCTGCAGTCGTTAATCTGGGATCCATTTCGATGCTCCTCTTGACTATTTACTTGTGACCACTCAGTGTACTGTAATCGAACCATGTAGGTTGTTTTTAATCATTTGGGCACTTTCTATATATAGTTTTGAATTGGTAATACTATCATAAAAAAAAAGAATGGTACAGAAACATGAATATACCTGAATACGATCTTTTCATATATTTGAGCATCTAAGATTCACAAGGTCCCTATATCTGCAAATTTGGTTGATGTTTACATGTTTCTTCAAGGTTTTCAGAACAAAGATATAATATCCAAATGCAATGTGTTGGATGTTAGATAAAAATAGCTCATTAAGCCACTGAAGAACAGAAATGTAAATTTTTAGTGTTAAATATGAGGCATTTTCGATTTCTGTAATTTTGAATTAAGAATTATAAATCCAGATCAGATCGGATGAGAAAAATCTGAATTGATGATATGCTTTGACATAGATCTAAGTGTTTCCTATTATTCATCACATGCTCCTTTAAATTTCATTAAATATAAAAATAAAAAAATAATTGGTTAATCTATAAAGAATGTACTTCATGTAGAAAGTAAAATTTTCTGTTTATTAATAACTTGTATATATAATTAAGTTTCTTAGTCCAGTCAAAAGTAATCTATAAATGATATCTCAGATTATCAATGCTAGGTAGATGTCTTAACACTATACAAGAAAGTGGCTATTTTTAAATCACATTTTTCAACAATGTATCTTAGAGTTTTCCCAAATCGAAGAGAAATAGCTTTTCCGGTTTTCAACCTTTTTTCCATGACACTGATATTTAAAGAAAAATACCCTTCAGCAACTTTTATTGCATTTTCTATTACATGCTAAAACCTACTTCTTGAAAGTTTGAAGTTCTATTTCTTGAACCAATAATTTCCTCTTAATTATCATTAAATATTCTGTGAAGACCTTTATGTTTGAAGAAATAACATGACGTGGCGCAACATTTGTGTCTCATATTTGTTTAATATAATATCAGCCTTTTAAAATAACCTTCAATTATAATTATTTTCTTTTTGTAACGAAACGCAATTAAACAACTTATAGATGATATCGTATTCTTTAATAAGTCTTTATAATCATAAGAACGAAATTCTACACAATAATTGCATTTTGTCATTTAAGCAGTGTGTCATTAGAAACATCCCTATATTCATTTAAATTAAATTACGTATGAACACATTTACCTCATGAGCTGAGTGTCCATCCGTTGTTGAGGAAACAATGAAAGCAGTGTATTTACTTTGTTAAAAATATGTTTGAAATCTGCTATTAAAAATACATGTTTAGTATAATATGAATATGCTAAAATGTTATTATCCTAAACTATTAATACGTTTTCTGTATAGGCAGAATAAATTTGTTTCTGAAATTGATCTCCAATTAACCTTCTCGTTATTTAACCAGTTGTGCGGCTTTGTTTATATTTTTTAAATTATTCTTCTTGTTGTAAATCAATGACCAGTTAAATAACGTTAAGAGTATTGAAACTGACGGTCAAAGTATCATAAACATTAATGAAGTTAACAAATCTAGTTTTATAGTCATCGAACAAAATAAGTATGATTTATGGATTCTACAAAATATCCAATAAGATGTATTATTTTCTGTAGGAAACAGTAAAATACAAATCTGAAGATTTAATATTCAAAACATTATTACTAGTTTTATAGTACTTAGGCTAAACTGCATCCAGAAACGAAGGTTTAAAAAGATTCTAAAAATGCATGTGTTTTTCTTATAGCAAAGCCACATCGGGCTACCTGCTGGGTCATAGCAATACAAAGAAAAAAAACATTTTATGGAAGGAACAATAAATTGATTTGAGTTTGAAAGGTCATCTGAAATTAATATGTTATATACACGCATGTATATATGATATCTAGTATAAAGACACTTGAAACTATTAACCTTAGATTAATTAATTAATGGAAAATGACACTCTAAGTCTTATAGTGGAAAATGAAAACTCTATTTAATGCTATCAGGAACGAATATTGACTTAGTATACATCTTTTTCCTCCTGTTTAAAGATTAATTGAAGAAAACAAGATATTTGTAACATTTCAAATATTCAGCAGTGACCTTTCAAATGTTATTCGGAATCATCGTAAAATTTATATATTAAATTTCTTAGAATTAGCTTTAATTGATATGAGTTAGATTTGTGTAAGTTGAGAATTTGTTCTTTGCACTTCTTTGCTTTAAAATGTCTGTGATGAAATGTTCATCACAAAACCATGACTGAAGTGATTTCCGGAAATGGGGATCCAACTATGTTACTGTTTGAGATAAAAAAAGCTGAATATTAAACACTGAAATGACTTGTGATTTTTTTAGTAAACAATTTTAATGTGTTACGGAGCTAGCGCGTTGACAATTTAAGTTTGTTACAAATATTTATACAGAGCACATTGCTCGAGGCAATCAAGCACCAGTTAGCCTTATAGCACGTAGTTCAAGCAAATAAATGTTGGAATTTCCAAACTGTCGGGATGGTACACCTACAACAATGTCCTAGGAATAGTTGCACGTGAAATTAAAAATAGTAATTTCAAAATCTATAGTTCGCAAAATAACATCTCTAGTTATGTACATTTGACTCACTCATATAAAAAAAAACGTAGTTACGTTCAATTACAGACAAAATCATAGATAACTAGAAAAAATGTCTAACAATAAGAATTTAACTGCAACACATTCATTTGAATGAATAGGTGTCTTCAGAGCCAGAAAGATGAATTGTACCTGACAGACCATTCTTGCAAAAACTCGTTTCAAATATTTGAGAACTAAATTAGGTATATACAAGAACATTCATGCTTTTACACTTGTAATTCATATCTGAGACATAGCCATGAACTGAAAATAGAAGAGAACAGCCTGCTTTCGATGACGTTATTGAAAATAATTAAACGTGTGATTGCCCTTTGTTGACGCTAGAAACAGAACTTGTGACACCCAGAAAATTATATCATGTCGTTACTCATTTTGTAAAGAGTAAATGCATTTGATTTTTAAGATACATATCATGCATAGTTAAAATGTTCACCAAACATTTATCTCATTTTATTATAATAATTTGAAGAAACTAATTACGAATTAAGGTAACTACTCATGATTAAGATTTCTAGGATCTAGCACCTTAATAAATGAAAATTAACATATGCATATAACAAAAAACTGATAAAGTTTCTTCTGGCTAAATTTGGAAGTGTATGGAAGTGTCTTCTTGACCTATATGACAGATTTTGTACATTAATAAAATCGTTTAGTGATTATTTTAATTTAGTAGCTTCAAATATTTCTTATCATGAATGACCTTTGAACTTAGATGAACTGATAAAAAATAAAGTAAATTATTATCTCTTTCCTTTTAATGGTAGCTGACTCTACATATATATGTATATTTTCTATCAATAAAATTAATAATCCTGCTTCAGAAAATTAGGTTAAGAACATATGAAAATATAAGTTGAAGAGATACATTTATAACACGAAATTTGCTTAACTTGCATACCCAAACTCTGGAACAAGTATAAAAGTTAAGAAATTTTGTGATATATGCGTATGTGTGTGACAATAATTGAAGAAAAGTATATAAGTAAGACTTTCTGTAACACCAAAATGGTCTTACTTATTCACTTCAAACCCACGATTGAATATATAAAATAGGAAACGCTGCCAAGGTGAAATTTACTTTTTATTTCGAGACGAAATTAATCATGATGTTTTTTCTTTATCTACTTTAAGAATGGTTAAACTAACTTCACACAGTGTAAAAAATGTATACCATTTTATATTCTTGAAAGGTTGGCCCCTAGCAAAATAACTTTGTATCACATAAGGCAATGGATTTTCGATCTTTAACCTCAGTAATTAGTTATTATTATTATGTCAGTGGTGAACCAGTATTTTTTAAAACTCAAGCTTTGCCGACAAATTCGTTAGAAAAGGGTCTACTTTTTGGAGTTGTATTTTGAATATATGAAACTAATTATACCAATTTACAATTAATTTAATATTTAGGTGTAGAATTCAAGCACATGACAGGAAAGTCAAAACATAATAATAGCCAAAGGCCCAAGAAACAACTAATAGAATGTGACCTTTCTGATTTACGTAAGTATAAAAATAATGTACATTCTAACTACCCTGTTTCTTATTAGCTGCATAAGGTTTATTAAAATTAATGATGATTTGTATTTATTGGTGCTTATAAATTCATTGTGTGAAAGTTAAGTGTTATGAGGATGCAGATATGAAACTAATTGTTCATCATTTATGTTTAAATTATAGAACTGCCTATCAATCTCAAACCTCACTATTAGAGCATTTAAAAATCTTTGATTTTCCTTTGTGCTCCTGGGTGTATTTTATTCAAACGAGCTAATTATCTAAAACTCATAAGATTGACGTACTTTTGAGATATCGACCTCGCCATTGACGTCTTATGTTAAGCAGTCAGTTGTACCAGTTACATGACTCTCTATACTCCTACTTGTGTATTTATTGTATTTATTTTGAAACTTTCAGCTTCTTAAGGTATAAATTAAATACTTTGAGCAGGATTTGAGATACATTAAAATACTTAGGTGAATATTAATCCCTGTCGAACATCTACTTTATTTTCAAACAAAATGACACCCTTCCCAGTTATAATATTATACTTTGTTACTACCTCCTAACTCACATGAGCATTTATTTGTCCACAAAAACATTTCGAATTTAGCAAGCTGGGGTGACACATCATCTTTCTATAAATACTATAATTGGAATAAAATATTTTTCCTTGTGCAATAGGCATGTGATGCCATTATTAAAGAGCTCAAACAAAAGGAGACGCCAATAGAATGTGACTTTAATTAAAATTGCTTGGTGGTACTTTGTTGGTTAACATGAATGTAATATGTTTTTACTTTTTCATTATTAATATGCAGCTTTCCAACAACTTCATTATGAATTACTTTTAAATCTACTATGTTGATCCCTTAATCCTTAGAAATTAAAATACTTTATTGATCGCCCAGCATCAAATGTACTTCATGAGAGTGGTGAGCCTTTATAGACAAAGGTTCTCACGTTGCTAATATGAATAAAAATAAAAGAAGGTTTCATTTATTAGAAAACAATTTCCTGTTCTAAAATATACTATGTAAAGGATCGTTATTAGAATTATTTAGGTTTAACATATTTTATTGAGGGAGAATCCAATGATTATTACTTAAATTATATTCTTAGTCGCATATTCTTTACATCCTTTATTACATAGGTAAACATGTCTGTATAATACCTACTTTACCCACTTCTACAATTTAAAGACTTATAATTCAATTTGATAAAAATGTCGTGATTATATTTCAATTAAGCTCAATTTTACCTAACTTAAACCGATCTGTGGAGTTTAATGTTTTGTCTTTAGTTTTTAATATTATAATTAAACTGCTTATTGAAGCATTATTTCAGACAAAAAGTCTTGTCTTACAGGAAAATTTAGTAAAAACGCTCTTCTACACATTTGTAACGTAAGCTCATACTTGGCTAGTATATTTGGTAGAGTAAAAAGCGTTTTCAGTCCTTATTGTGATGCTTAGTCAATTTTTTATAACAAAGACATGGATGTTGCTGAAAAATAAGAGATGGAATTTAGACTTTTCATTATAGCGTCATTACAGAAACATTTAATGCATGTTATTAATTCATTCTTACTATGAATTGCATTATAATATTTGTGCACAATTTTCCATTTAAAAATATGAAGAAGAATCTGTATTTACGTATTTTTTGATAAATATTCGATATTTTCAATCGCTTTCTCAATCAACTGAAACCAAATGATACAAATTTATGTGTTCTCTTTACTATTTATCTATAATAATATAACTTTTTTGTTGCAGTAAAATACCTAGATGACAAACGGTATGAACTAAAGAATTAAAATGGCACAAACAGTAACCAAATTTTATATAAAAGAAGAAAATTACTTTTAAGTGACAAAAAGATCATAATACTTAAAAGCTTGTACTTTAAAATAGCATTATATTAATAGTGTCATAACTGTTTAGTTTTTTTTTTGCAAACATTTACTTGCTAGTTGCTAGACAAATTTAAATGCCTTCCATAAAAGTCCGCACAGAGAAGCATTAATTTGTTCAAATTAACTGGCTACTCTATGATCAAACTGTTTTCTGTGACACTTCTTATGATTCATAAATTCAGTTATAACACTGAATGTTTTATTCTACTTTAGGGATATTTCTTTTTTCGTATATTAATTCAAGCTTGCTAAACATCCAGCATCTTTGACTTCTTTATAGATAACATTCAAAGTTTTGAGAATGCAATATGGCAATTCGAGGCATATAGAGTAGAAAATATTTAAATTATATATTCGAACTGAAATCACTCCATGTTTCAAAGTAGGCCTAACCATACAGCCCATGCAAAACCACAACACAGAACTACATGTCATAACAATTTCTGAAACATGACTATGTTGAAGTCTGGTTGTAAGCGATCAATAATTTTCTTGGGCTGCCAAGAAAAGGCAGATCGTCAGCTGTGCTCGCATCTCTCGTTAAACCCGCTTTCTTAATAACATCCACCTTCCAAATGGAGGACGAAAAAGGAAACATGCTACATAGGCTAGTATTTGATCGCTCACATGTCTTTCACTTGGAACGTTTGTGTAATTGAATCTCCGTTTTATTACGATATTTTTTCGCAAAAAAAAAACACGAAAAATATGGAGTTTCAACATAACACGCTAAGTCCAAAGAAGTATAAAAGTTTTCTTCATTTTGATATAATCCACGTGTGTTTGTTTTTTGGTCATCCCTGCTTTAACAACTTGTATATTAGAAATCGATAAATTTTAATTTAAATTTGTAATATTATAGGATATTTATATTTCTTAATAAAAAATGAAATTGCTTTCTTATAAACTTTTCACTTATATATATATTAAATAAGATATTTATAACAATTACACAATAGTTTTCTTTGTATGTGCGTGTGTTTTGTAATATTTTTATTATTCAATATAATTACACGTCTTTTTACTAAATGCATTTTTTCATACAATCTAATCGTTTGTCACCATATGGTTTGTTTGTTTTGAATTTCGCGCAAAGCTACACGAGGGCTAGAGGTAAGGCAGCTAGTCATCACCACCCACTGCCAGCTTCTGGGCTATTCTTTTACCAACGAATAGTGGGATTGACCGTCACATTATAATTCTCCCACGACTGAAAGGGCGAGCATGTTTGGTGGGATGTGGATTCGAACCCGCGACTCTCAGATTACGAATCAAGCGCCCTAACCATCTGGCCTTGTGTTTATATATTAAGGATTATTTTCACTTAGGTATAGAATTTTAGACGCTACTGTTGTTTTCAGAAAACATAGTAATACGGGCTTTTCTGAAAAGTAATTTGTATGAAGAAATCGATCAGCTATTTTTTTGTTCAAGTTGTTTATCTATTAAAGCTAAAATTAGAAACTGTGTATTAAATAAAGCTTAAGCACTTCCAACAAAACAAGCAACTAGCCTTTCAAACTTTGGCCTTAACAAATATAAATCCTTATCTTTATTAAAATTTCGATAACACTTAGTATTTCTAGGTGACAGAGCTATAGTATTTATTGTTAGGAAGTTTAGTTAAAGGTGAGTATTCGTCAATTAAGTAATTTCAAAAATAATTGAAATAAAATAATTTAATGTGCATATTAATCGAATGTAAAAATATCCAAAGCTGCTAAACAAGAATCAAGGGTTTAACATTGAAAAAGGTCAGAGAATGTTAAGGAAAAGTTTAAACAGAGTTATACTCTTGTAAAATAATAATTAGGTGAGACATTGCAAAAAAATTTGTTCGATAGAAAAGACGTTAAATATTCATTGCACAAAACAATTAAAGGATAAAGTGAATTTATAATATTTGCAATATCACAAGGTAAACAACTGTAAAAAAACAATGTCCGCCATCCACCCACTACAGTAAGTTTTCATGCGAATTAGACTTCTTACAATCAACCATGAGATCTGAAGAGTAACTAACTGGTCATTCATGTTGCTCTTGCACATAAACTTTTGGTGGATACGGTTAGACATCCTTATTTTTAACGACATTTCACTTGAATATGGAGTATAACTATCACGAATAGCAATGGCCGCCCAGAATCAATGTACCATCTCTAAAATCAAATAGTTAATAAGATCTTGATACACCCTGAACATCTCTACTAGAGGAGAGCTGTATTCAGGTCATCTCTTGTAATTTGAGAGGATACAACGCAGCTCCCAAGAGACATCTTCAATGCGACTGTACTCAATAAGAGTGAAGGATACTACATATAATCAATCCTATTTTCTCCAATAAATATGTCCACCAACTTGTCACGGTGTAGGCGGGCGTTAGCATTCACTAAGTTGAAGTTAGGGTTAATTATACGCCAGCATATGCAACACTAAATGTCGTAAGATGTGTTTCCTATAAAAGAGTGTGATTTTAACTATACTATTTCGCAGAAAGCGGAGTTAGTTGTCCATCAATGCTTGCTTTTGCCTTCAACATACTTTCATGACCACCATACGCGTCACATTCTTGTATACAAATGTATCTGGGTCTGGTTCCACTTTCTCTTCAAAGGAATATATGTCTGTCACCTAGCTGCAGGGAGAAGTGCGACTCATCTGTAAAATGATCTTTGCTTTACATGTCATTGGTCCACTGGAAATATTCTTAGCACCATTGATGGTGAGTTATTTAATGCATTAGTATGAGGGAATGTAAAACGTTGGGTGTCTGACATATAGGCAGGTATTGTGGGGTCTATTTCTAATTGATTGTACACTGATAGAGCCCACTTACCGCTGCGAACTTCTCATGTAGTTCAGGAGTGTGTAGCCTACAATTGTGGCTAGCCGAATCGATAGATAGCGATTGATCGCAATTGTATTTTGAATGATAGTCTCTCTTGTCCAGATATCGTAGTAACTATACAGTTGGTTTGGTGTCAGTTTTACACTCTGCTAACGACAGTTTAAAATTCTTCTAGGCTATTCTCAACTGTTTGTTGTCACTGGCTGGCTTCCTGTTCGCCAATGGTTCTTCACATGAATGAAACATTCAGTTGATGTTTTTAGGTCTAGATATGGTTGATGAACAAACAGAAAAACTTTAAACTATGATTCTATTTCAAAGCTAGAATGGAAAAAGATTCTTGAGATCACTGATCATTACATATTGCAATAGATGAATGACAGTTTGCATTTCATCTCAGATGACTAATCATCAGTAGGTAAATAATCGCAACAATGATTTGGTTTGGTTTGTTTTGAATTTCGCGCAAAGCTACACGAAGGCTATCTGCGCCAGTCGTTCCTAATTTAGCAGTGAAAGACTGAAGGGAAGGAAGCTAGTCATCACCCCCACCGCCAACTCTTGGACTACTATTTTACGAACGAACAGTGGGATTGATAGTCACATAATAACGCCCCTACGGCTGGAAGGGCGAGCATGTTTGGTGAAAAGGGGATTCAAACTCGCACTCCTCAGATTGAACTGACATGAGTAGTTGGTTTTATTTAACTTAATGACAGTAGTTAGCCTCGTCATAACTGTGAGTCAGGGTTTGTAAAAGGCTGCGGATTCTTTACAGTAGGTGTCTGTGTTTTTTGGCGATAAATTTCAACAAAAAACGAACAGCACACAATCCACTTGTTTCAAAATATTATATATTCAAAACAAGTCAAACGTATGAACAGTAAAATTCTTTATACTATAAGTTCATAGTTCGATCTAAAGCTTTATAAAATTTTCTTTCTCGTCAAAGTCCACACAGGCTAGCTCAACTACTTTTTCTCTATCTTTGTTTTTATAGTACAAAACAGTGAAACTTTCACTTTAGAAATCGACTGTTATGGCTATACTGACATTCACGCAATCTAACTTCACTTTCACTAACTTAACTTTCTTACTTAACTTCATCTCTGTATTTGCACATATTTATAACACGCTACAGAAAAATCTAGAAATATCTATCCCTCTAGCAGTAACAATATTACACATAGCAAGAAAAACTTAGAAGCTTCGGGTAAGATGACGTCAATAATATTACAAAAGCCTAATACAACAATTAAACTACATACACAACGAACGACTTGTATAGCGTTAGGTAAAGAAAATTGTCATGACTATCACTTTTAAAATAATTAACTTTCAACACTCATTAAATATTAAATCCCTTAGTAAACTAATTAATAACTCTTATCCTAAACAATCTTGTATATCCGACAATAAGCCCCTTTTCAAGAAAAATATTTTCAATATATATATATATTTTTATTATATACAAAGTTTGTTTTCAGTTCATACACAAAGTCTCCTCATATGGTCTGCACCAACATTTGCATTCCCCAGTTAGCCTCTCATTGTATAAAGCCTCTGGTAGGACTTTACCTTGACAGGATATCTTGTCTTTATCTTGATCTTGTGTTGTCTGAGGCCTGTCATGCCTAATCTATCTGTATACTGGCACAATAGGTCTTGTACATCTTTATTCTGCTTGCCAGTCAGATCTTCACTGATGTCGACATCTTTGTACGTCTCATATCCACCCAATGGTCTTAAGCCTACCAGGTCTTCATCTTCTATGGTAAAGTCAGTGTCTTCTGGTTCTGCACATATGACAGACACACCTGCCATGTCCATCTGTGCCTCAATAGCTGCACTTATTAGGTCTTCTTCCCTATCGAAGTATCTCTTCAACAAATTGGGGTGATATATCTTGGTCTTCCCGTCCACTTTCACTTTATAGTTCATTCTTTAGACAGTTTCCTGTATTTCAAAAGGCCCGTGTTACTGCAGAGTTGGTTTGTTGTTGTCTGTGGGTAGCAGAACTAAGACTGACTATCCAACATTGAAAAGTCGACTCTTGGCCTTCTTGGCCAAAAAAAAAAAAGAAAAAATGAAGAAGATTCTGTGTGCATTTGATGTGTTTAGCTTCCTAAGTAGAACTGCTTTGATAGATTTGGTAAAGTACTCTTTTCAGATCTTCTAATTTGTAAATTTCTTTTCCTTTTGTCTTGTGCTCGACTTTCTCTATCCCAAAGTTTCCTCAGTGAAGGGTCTTCCTTCTATGCTTATTTCAGTTCCCGTAAATCTGCATTCGGGATGTCACTTTTTGAGACTTGAAAAGGTTTGCTTCCTTTTCTTACCTTGAGCTCTTGTGGTGTGTCAGGATTTGAATATGGGATTGGGATTCTTTTACAGTAGGGATCTGTGGCTTGTTAACGATAAATTCGAACAATAAACAAACAAAACATATTCAAAACGACTCAAACGATTCAAAACTTCTTTATATTATAGAATATTACAGTTGTATCTAAAACTTTAAATACATCTCTTTTCTTGTCAAAAGTCCACAGAGGCTAGTTCAGTTACTTTAGAACATCCTTTGACAAGACAAATTCTTTTTCTTTGTCTCTGTTATTACAATACTACTGTGAAAGTCACTATAAATATTGCCCATTATACCTAAACTAACAATCACAAAAAGTCTAACTTCACTTTTACTTACTTGACTTCTTTACTAAATCCTTTAGAAATCACCCATCATGGCTAAACTGCCAATCAATCAGTCTAGATCTGTCTAATTATCTCTCACTTAAGTTGCTTTCTTTACATTCTCTCTGTATCTGCAAGTATTTATAACATGCAACAGAAAAATCTAGAAATATCTAGCTCTCTAGTGGCAACAATATTACATATAACAAGAAAACCTTGGAAGCTTCCAGTAAAATGGCATCAACAATATTACTAAAGTCTAGTACAACAATTAAGCTGAACACAATGTACGACTCTTATCGAGTTACGTAACGAAACTTGTCAGAATTCCGCTTTTTAAAATAATCAACTTTTAACACTTTTGTTAAAAAGAACTAAATAATCATTAAGGCTTGGCATGACCCGATGGTTAGTGCACTCAATTTGCAGCCTGAAGGTCGCCGGTTCAAATCCCCGTCCCACCAAATATGCTTGCTATTTCAGCCGTGGGGGCGTTATAATGTGACAGTCAATCCCACTATTCGTTGTTAATAGAGTAGCTCAAGAATTGGCGGTGGGTGGTGATGAGTTGCTACCTTCTTTCTAATTTTACACTGCTAAATTAGTGATGACTATCGCAGATAGCCCTCGTGTAGCTTTGCGCCAAATTCAAAACAAACCAAATTATCATTAATTAAATATTAAATCATTAAATATACTAAATAATACCTCTTAAACTAAATAATCTTGTATATCCAATATGGTGGCTACAGATGTCTCATCTGTCTCCTTTCTGTCTGGTTCCTCCAAAGTTCAACTATCTGGTATGTTTCCAGTCACTAAGTCATAGATTGGTGCCTTCATACATATGGTTTCAAGGTATTTCACATAGTATGAAGTGGCCCCCTTTATTCTTACTATGGGAAACTTTCTCACTGTTTCATCAATTAACACACACAGATGTATTTTGCCAATAATCTGGTCATCAGATACTAGACTGGTTCTCACTGCTGCACTACTGCACCCATTGTCTCTTAATATACCTTCACTTTCTTTTTCTCAATATAGCCTTCACCTACTGGCATGTTGTGATTTGTTGGCACCTCTCAATGTTTGTCACATGCTCCAATCACTACTGGTATTGTTGACCCATTTGCTAACTTGAGCTAGCCATCATCATGTACTGTTTAATCATGTAAATAGCATTTCCTTCTTGTTGTGAATCTGACGGGCTGTCTTTATTCTATTTCTTTTGGCAATAGCATCCATTTCTGTTTCTTACCAGCACCATCTTTGTAGGTAGACGCAGTTGCTTTATGTTGGTGTTTCTCCTGTTGTTTGTTGGTGATAGACTTGCACTACTTTTCAATGTGCCACATTCTGTAACAAATGTAGCATCTCTTTTTCCCTTAGATCCACTGAGTTCTTATCACCTTTGGTGGTATGCTGTTTCTGGTCAGCCACTTCGGTTTCAATTTTAACTGGTTATCTTTGGACTTGCCAGTTATACTTCCTCCATGATCTTTCATATACTTTTCTAACAGTTTGATCATCTCATCCACGTCTTTTGATGCTCTCTCCTTTAGGAATAATGACATGTATTACTTGACCACGTGATCATGAACTGTTCATGTATGAGTAGACGTGCCAGTACTTCAAAACTGTTTTCACACTTGGCCATGTCAGTCCACCTTGTGAGTATCGCTGTAAACGTGTCACAAACTGAAATACAGTTTATACAGTGTCAGTTTGATTTCTCTGAACTTCCAACAAATACTTTCCTCTGTAAGTTCATAACATTTCAACAAGGCCACTTTTAACTTGTCATAGTCCATGGGATCTTCTGATGTCATGCCTGTATAAACTTGTAGGCCCTTTCCTGTGAGAAGTAGGCTGAGACAGACTGACCATTCATGTTGTCACAGTTCTAACTTTTGGCGCAGCCTGGATCGGCTGGTCCTGACTCCATTGTCATTCTTGAGTCCTTCTCTTTCTTTGTTGAGTGAGCTTGGCAATCTCAATTTGTGCTTTCATTCTTTCTATTTCCAGTCTTTCCTCTCTCCTTTTCTTCTTTCTCCATTTGTGATCTTATTCTCTCTCTGTTTCCAGTCTTTCCTCTGTCTCTTTCTTCTTTCAGTCTTTCTCTTTCCTTTTCTTCTTTAAGTCTTTCTTTCTCTCTTCTCTGTGTCCCCTCCTCTGTCTTCTATTGCCTCTCTTCTCTCTCTAGTTCTAGTTGTTGTTTAACAACCACTCGTAGATCACCATCTTTTAGCCCAAGTCACTCTCCTCTCTCTATCTATTTATCAAAATCAGCCGGCACAGTTATATAGCCAGATTGTAATCTCTACACTAGTTTCGCCACCACTACAGCTGTGCATATATAGGCCTATTTCTGCCGTCGTTCACGTTTTCTTTTACCGCCATTTACCACTGTATAATCCTGGCTGACTCGCCAATGTCAGGTTTTGTATATGGGGCAAGGACCCTTTACAGTTGGTGTCTGTGACTTGTTGGCGTTAAATTTCAACAATAAATGAACAGCGCACAATTCACTTTTCTAGAACTTTAGATAATTAGCTTTCGTCAAAAGTACACACAGGCTGGCTCAAATACTTTAGAAACAAAATTAAAACACGAATTATTTTTCTCTATCTCTGTTTTTATAATACAAACTGTGAAACTTTCATTTTAGAAATCGACTGTTAGGTCTAAACTTACAATCACACAGTTTAACTTCACTTTCACTAACTTAACTTTATTACTTAACTTCCTCTCTGTATCTGCACATATTTATAACACGCGACAGAAAAATCTAGTAATATCTATCCCTCTAGTAGCAACAATATTACACATAACCAGAAAAACTTAGAAGCTTCGGGTAATATGACGTCAACAATATTACAAAAGTCTAATACAACAATTAAACTACATGCACAACGAGCGAGTTGTACGGAGTTAGGCAACGAAACTTTTCATAATTATCGCTTTTAACATAATTAACTTTAACACACTTGTTATGAAAAATAAAAAAAAAATACATTAATTATTAAATCAGTAAATAAACTAATTAATAACTCTTAAACTAAACAGTTTTGTATATCCAACACTGTGACAACTGTGATTATATTGTAACATTTTTTAGCGGCATGTTTAAGTCTCAAGAGAGTGTGTGGGTTTTTGAACGATTTGCGATATAAAGAAGTAATTGTTTTGTAAGTATGCAACTCTACATCAATGTAATTTTCTGAATACTTAATTCGTGAAAATATTAATGTCACATCAATGTGAACATATACGCATACATTGTAAGTATGCAACTCTACATAAATGTAATTTTCTGAATGCTTAATTCGTGAAAATATTAATGTCACATCAATGTGAACATATACGCATACATTCTTTTACCAGTGTGGCAAATAAATCTGCAAACTCTCCAATATTTTATTTCATGGGATATTCCATTTTCCCATAGTCTTTTTTTATATAATATGATCCATTTACAATTCAATCAATGTAGAAATGTAAGACTATATTTTAAAAGTCTGAATTTAACAGGTACAAGAGAGAGGTACATATATCCTGGATAAAATGTTTAAAACAGTGTATCCATAATAACACCACTAGGAAAATACAAAACAATATAAACTTATAATCACTAAACAGGACAATTTGTAACGCAGTTATTCTTAGATTTGGAGAATTTATATCTTAAATAAGCGTGCCCGTATACGGTATAAATGGAAATTCTTTTCCAACAAATCTAATAATGATTTAGCCCTCATTAACTAGTTTCACAAGAACACGTTATAAGGAGCTGTTTTTCTTTAAATTTAAAAGAGTGCAAATAATGATATTAATAATCACAATATCCTAAATTATACTTAAGATACAGTTGTAAGATTCAATCTAAATGTCTTCATTTTCCAATGAATCATACAAAATTCCTTTTATAAAATGGGACGTAAATTAAAGTATAATTTTTAATATTCAGAATATCTTTAATATACTGTCATTAAAGTATTCTAGTTTTTGCCCTGTGTTTTTATCAAGTGTATGCGCGTGCAAAAGAGAGAGAGAAGTACATTTTATAAATATAAAATTCATTTACAAAAGTATACATTTATATTACACAGATAAAAATGAGTGATTGGGCTATAGTTACTGATAACATAGAGTAATTGAAAACGCCAAATGTAGTTAAAGATGAAAGAGAGTAATCTCATAACACCTATTTTTTTTCCACAATTATGCGACATATTATTATAATTTCAAGAAAAACAATTGTATAAATATTTATCTTTGGTTGATGAATATTTCCATGAAACTGTGAAAGCAACATACACTAAATATTTCTGCATTAAAATATGTGTTTTAGTTTTTTGTCCAATAACGTTACTGCTTTTTTACTTATATCTAGTACATTGATTGAAGAACTCAAGCAATGTTTTGCAGGGTAAAAATGGCATATATAGCTTGGAAACCCGCCAAAATTGGTCTCTTATAGTAAGGTTAGGTAAGTGATGCGAAGAATTGTTATGACAACCAACGCTATAACTTTCGACGTGTGACACAGAACACATAGGAAATTGATATGGGTGCTTGCTTTACAGATGGCGTATCTGATAGTGTTCTTGACAATGCATCTAGGTAGAAAAAGGGTTTTTGTCCTTGCAGACAGTTTATATTATTGGTCGTAAAAAATGTTGGTATGTTAAAAAAAATATCTACCGATTTGTGTATGTGAAATAGCATTCCGAAGAAAAGAAACATTACGTTGCCTATACGAAGGCAAATTTAAGTTTAATTCATTACAATGACCTTATTATGAAACAATATAGCTTCCACAAATTTTGAGACTGTATTGTTATTTCAACATCAAGTTTCAAGATAATAAATAGAACACAGTGCTTATAGTTTAGATCATTATGATACATCTTAGATAAATAAATCTTCAAGAAATCAATATTAAAATAATATAGAAAGATTAGTTATAAAGTTGGGTTACCAACGGGGTGGCATGAGGCAAAAGGGGCATCATTGTATATTTAATCTGACATTAGAAGAATATGGATAATGGAATCTATAATTTAACTAAAATATGTATTTATCATATAGGGTCCTGATCGTCGTATAAATTCTATGTGATAGTCCATAAAAGTCTGCTCAAAGCAGTATGCTGACAATATGGAAAACATCTGTAAAAAGACTGCAACAGGAAGATAAAAATGCTGGTGCAACGTTAACCATTAATGGAGTATCGCCGCTCTGAAGGAACGCATCAAGAGACATACAATGACGAAAAGTTGCAAAATCTGAGATGATCTATAGTATGCTATCCAACAATAACTTTCTTAAATTGACCAAAATAAAATAAAATCAACATAGATGAGCGTTTTATCACACCCTGCCTAGATTGCGTGGGTACCGTCGTTGCAAGGGCTGTGGCAGTTATCGAGAATTCGATAAAGCTAGGACCTCCTCTAACATTATATACACATGCACATATATCTAATTTCAGTAGAATACAACGAACTCATTCCTTACGTAATCTAAATCACAAATGTGATTCGATTTCGACGCACCGTTCATCACCTACTAATATTTACGTTGCAAGTTACTTCTCATACACATTATTCATAATCAGAAGGTTAAACTATAGAATATAACGTGGAGGGATAGCGCGATTGTAAGAAATATAATTAATTTTGCTGAGTATAAATATTCTAAATAGGGGTAATAATATAAGACTGAAACATTGTAAATACCAAAAAAGGCTAATATTAATAACATATGTGGCGTCTAATACTTAACTTTTGTTTGATTCTTAATTAATAGAAATAAAACGATATTTTAATAAGGTCATTATTTGGAACAAGAAGGAGTAGGTTTCTCCTGCTTCGACAAATATGAGTCAGACAAAACAAATGCTGAAGTAATGAGAGTGTTTAAAATGCGAGACTTTGTGATAACTAAACCTCAAAAAACATGGCTAAAGCTTCACAGACAACAAAACTGAAACGTGGAAATAAATGCGATAAAAATGCCCCTTTTTTAATAATATAAAAATTCGTTTGATGTAATACAACGATATAAAAACATTCCCCTATGATCAATTGATCTTTGTTGTTTACAGTTATATAATTTATCAATTATCTAATTTAAATCATTTCATATTATCGTACTTCATCCTATTGCTAGAAGCATATTTGGCATAATGATTTATAATTAACTTGGTAATTGACTGTATTAAAACATGCATTTATTATTTACCATTTTCTTATGTAGTGTAAGTTTCTTTTTTTTTTTCTTCTTCTTTCAACTTACTTGGACCAGAACGGTTTTTGTATAACTTTTCATATTGGATATAATTGTATAATTTACTCTTAGATATGACGTGGCCTTGTGGTTAAGACACTCGACTTGCAATCTGCGTGTTCTAATCCCACCACTAAACATGATCGTCCTTTCCGTCATGGAGATATAAAAAGTGTGACAGTCAACCTCACTATTTGTTAATAGAGAGTATCCCATGAGTTGGCAGTGGGTGGTGTTGAATATTTGCCTTCCCTCTAGTCTATCACTTCAAAATTAGGGACGGCTATCGCAGATAGCTTTCGAGTAGCTTTGCACAAAATTTGAAACAAACTAACAAAACTTTGACTTTTTGTTATAAAAAATAATGTAGAAACAATATATTTCCCCATTGACTGGTGTAATCAATAAATTAAAATGCGCCAAATCTATTATGATAAATAAAAACAAAAATGTATGTTGTTGTTCATTATTAAGCACAAAGCTACACAAAGGGCTATCTGTGCTCTGTCCACCACGGGTATCGAACCCCGGTTACTAGCAATGTAAGTTCGCAGACATACCGCTGTGCCAGTGGGTCGGGCAAAAATGTATGTCAAAGCTGCTTTTAGGCAATTCGTAGCTCCTCGCCCCGGTGGTTCAGCAGTAAGTCAGCGACCTTCAAACGCTTAAAAACGCTTTTCGATACTTATGGTGGGCACAACACACATAGCCCGTTGTGTAGTTTTGTGCTTAACTACAAACAAGCTCAATTTTAGTTTTTCTAAAACAACCTTAGATAACCTTCAATACCAAAAACCACATTTTTGATTATTTTTTTTGAAATTTTTTCGAATTTTTTAATACAAAAGCAATACTTCTGAAATTCAAATATGTAAAGTTATCAGAAAAGCGTTAGATGTTTAACTACCTTTCGAGGTTCTTTAAGAAAATGGACATTTGGGTAGAAAGCATAAGTGGTTTTACTTTATTTTTCAGGCAGAGATCTTCTGGTATATAGGTTTTTTTTTGGTTTTGGTTATTATTTTTTTTTTGCACGTATACGTCGGCTGATCTGACGCTTTCCTGAAACTGTTTTTGTCTGCTGTTTGGATGACCGGAAGTTACGAGAAGTTGTAACGGTCGTAAATCACCGATAAAACTTTAAGCTACTTGAGCATAAAGGAGGCGTATATCGAGAAGTGTCAAATGTTCAAGTTCTTGCTTGCTGGCTGGAATGGAAAAACGTTATCTTCAAAATTGAAGCTCAAGAAAAAGGACAAAAAATAACATTGGCAACGATGATATATGCATACATATATGTTTGAATATGTAGAATATCTTATGCAATTTGTAAAGAGCATCTTAACGAGGTTTGTATGATTTTAGTATGCAAATATTACAAATACATCGCTTTTGTAATTTATACATATATTAATTCACTTTGTGTACTTGTCTGCGAACTCCTCCCACAGTTTTGATACCAATGAGGACTAACACGCGCCTGGAAAGCCACCCAGGATGATGGAAATCTATGACTAGGTTGTCAGTGTTACTGAACCCGAATCTCATCGGATTTTGTATTCCTGGCCACCCTCGGGATCGCGGGAGCTCTGTGATTGACAATATGTTCTTTCAACCCCATTCACAAGCTAGTGGGACCAAATTTTGTACACTTGATCAGATACCAAGAGCGGGTATTCTAATGGGAGTGATACTCCTTAGGGTAGCTATAGAAGTAACTGCAAATAACATAAAAGCTTCATCGGTGGGGGAGGGGGTGGGGGTTCCCTGATATCCGCAGCGCAGAGGCGGTATTTTATGATAGTAACAAGAATGTGTTTTATTCATAGTTAAGCTTTACTAAAATGTTGACTAGTTTGTTTGTGTTATATTTATTGAAAGCAACAAGAATATTATAAAACTCCAGACCTTTCATATTAAACAGGTCTTTAGTAATTGTTTGGCATCTATCTATATAAATATAATAGTACCGTCTGTTGTATTCCATGTAACTACTTCACAGGGTGTGGATGGATTTTCACCAAAATTGGTATGGGAGCTCATTAGGTCCATGCAGGGGTACATACCACTACTTCTCCCCTTGCTCATGGATCTTTACCAAATTTGGCGTGAAGATTTAATAGTTTTGCAGTTTTTATGGGCGTTTTTACGTTTATTACAATTACATATAAGGGAAGCAACTTCTCATCTCATAAGATAACCTTTCATTAATCATAAATTTACACAACTTCCGTCCAAGGGACGGGTACTCCAGCTAGTATATATATATATATATCTTTAAAATCAAAGTTCATGAACTATTTTAATGTTTGTTTATTTGTAGTTAAGCACAAAGCTAAATAAAGGGCTATCTGTGCTTTGCCCACCACGGGTATCGAAACCCGGTTTCTAGCGTTGTAAGTCCGCAGACATACCGCTGTGCCACGGGGGGGGTAAGTATTTTAATAAAATAATACTTACACCTCCAGACGAAATAAATATAAGACCTTATGAAATAAAATATTTTTAGCTAAATTAAATCATTACTATTTCTTTCAGATTACTGAATACGTTTTGTTTTCGATTTTCAACTTTAACTTCATTTTATTCTCTTCAAGGAGTATCGGTGTTCAAATTCAGTTTTTTCCCTAACGTGTGCAGTAAAGTTAAACGGTATGTCTATTGTGACGGTATCTTGGCTTTGAGGTGACAGTTAAGTTACTTTTGCCCTTGAGTAACTTAAAATCAAAGAGGAAACTTGAACTGGAATCATGGAACCATTGAAATGTAGCTTATTTAAACATTACTCAAACCATGACTATGAGTAATCATAAGGTAAATAACGTTGGCAAATTATATGCTCTTACGATCTATAACTGAAGGCAAAGATAACATTACTTTGTTCAAAATTTAATTGCTGGTAGTAGCTTTCAAATCAATTAAATCTAAACCAATTTTAAGGTTTAATCTTACTCGGTTTTCTTTTGGGATTCGAAATGAGTCACTAACCTTACTGTTATTAGGAGTCATTAAGAAATAAGCTATCTTCCATGATGCTCAGTTAACTTGAAGAAAGTTGTATTTTAATTCCATGGTCAATGTTTAGATATGTGTTCAACTGAATAAGTTTTAGTCTTTTAACCCTCAAAGCGACGTTGTCGTGCATTTCAGTCTTCGGGAGATGATCTTTTGCGGGATTTTCAATTTTGGTCATATAGAAAATCATATTAGGAAAATAACGCGATTTTACATACATAAATGGGATAATAAATATAACACGAAACGTTCATTATATGAAATTAAAATTTCACAAAAAAGCCTATGCTTAGAGTTAATCCAAATAGTCTCACTTATTTTCGTATTTAATGTGAGAATTCCACAGAACTAAGAGTAATATAATTAATTCTAATGTCCGAAATAAAATAATGAACAATGGAAAAAGTAAGCCTTTAAATCTGAAATAAAATGAAATTATCCTGAATGTCACGGAAGTTTTAAAATTGCCTCCGAAAATGCTCCTGAACATTTACCCATATTTCAGGATCAAATTGATCAATTATTATTTTATCTATGTACAAAACTAAGATTTATGCTGCTGTAAAGATCAATTTAAAACGTTTGTACAATACTTTCAGCAAACGTATCCTACTACTAGAGAAAAATATGAAAGTTAAATTGTACACTATAAAAATATCTTTAGACTTTAAAATCACGTCTATATCACAATGGAATAAGAGTTTATCAGGTGAACGATTAGTGTGAGCTATTGTAGTTGTCCCGATGTTTCTAAGAAAATAACGAATCTCATAAATTGAATCATAAGTTATGTTAGCAATGTGATATTAATTTCATCAGGAAGAAACTCCAAGCGGAAAACCTGAAAGATTAAACACATGGAGACAAGAAAAGGAAAGATTCAAGAGGAAAACAAGATCAACAAGAAAAGTATATCTTCTGAGCAAATACATTTCGCATAATAGGTTAAACAACTACGAAGTAAACAAAAAACTCAAATTCAGCTTCTAAGCCTGAGATCGTTATTAACGTTCTTTGACATTGAAATAATGCATAATTGTGAGTATAAACCAAACTTATACCAAAAAATTCATTTCTGTTCATTTTGTTTGCGTTCCCCAAACACAACTTAATACAGCTGCATGTTTGTATACTTTGTATTCTTCAAATGTTTACAAGCAACTAAAAATGAAACAATGAGTTAACTGCTTTTTTTATTTTTTAACTGATAGTTTCTTTCTAATCGTGCAGTGACCAGTGATCTATGAAATACATCTTTAAATCTAAATCCAATAATTTATCATTATTTTTTCTCAGTTTTCTAAGAAAATATTTTTTATTACTAAATACGAATGAATAGGACTAAGAACATATGCTAAAAAGCACTATATAATAGAATTTTAAACTGGCTCAGATACCCATAGTAGTGCTGCAAATCTCTCTTCTAAAAAAAAATGCAGCAACAAACAAATCCGCCCCCCCCCCAAATATTTCTAGGGTGTTAGTTACCTGCTAAAAACGTGATTATACTTGTTACTTATGTCATTAAAAATAATAATTTTATGCTAGAACAATATAGTATAAGGAATTCTAAAACACTGAGATATTTATCAGTGACATCAAAATGCAAAAGCATTTGTGATGATAGAATATATAATTATTTCAAAATTAAATTTATAACATTAAACCTTAAAGAAATATTACTCTTCTCTGGTGGATCAGCGGTAAGCTTGAGAGCTTATAACACTTAAATTAGGTGTTCGATCCCTGCAGTGGGCATAGCACAGATAGCCCACTGTGCAGCTTTGCACTACGAACAAACAGGAAGAAATTAGATAAATACTAAAGTAATTCAGACTGAAGTTTACATAAATATTACACGCAAATCATATTCAAGACTTGTAGCAGAAATAACAAAATATGTCACTGTTATTTTTTACACATATATTTTAATAAACAATTTTTCAACCAAATAATGTGATTTGATTACTCAAAAGCCGCTACAAATTTTAACTAGTCGATCAGGAAAAGTAGAATTGACTGTAAGTCGTGGCATAATACAGAGTTATGACATGTAATATTGAGTGAGTTAGCAGTGAAGAAGTGGGTGTCTGCGGTTTACAATCTAATAAGAAAAAAAAAAGCGTAAACTTGGTTATAATAAAACAGGTTTATTGCTATAGTTTGAGTCACATAAGCTATAAAAAATTCTCAAATTATGACTTTTATCTGTTTATCAATCTACTACAACGGAGTTAACTGTATTACATTACTGCATTATAGAATCATAATAAAACAAATCTTGAATGGGACACAGTAGGGCTTATCGTTGAGGCAGTGATAACACTTTAGACAAATTATCGTTTTGAAATTCGTAGACATCGGTGTTATGAGAACTTGTGAGTGAAAATAAACAATAATGTATAACACATATCTGCTATATCCAGTGCCGACGAAGTTTTTCGCACATTACCAAAGCTCATCAGGCAGGTGGGATACGACGGACACACTAGTGGTTGAGGCGCTATTTATACGAGCAAATAAATTAACTTATTATGTTATTTTACGACCTAACCTTATACCTTTTTTTTATAAACTTGGATAAGTTTTTAATATGGTGTTCTACAAAATGTCTACTAAAATATTTTGCACCCGCCTTTTGTTTACATACGTTGAAGTGAAGTGCGCGCTCATTTTAGGACAGACAAAATAGAGTGAAAATAAACAATAATGTATAACACTATATCTACTATATCCAGTGCCGACGAGGTCTTTCGCTTATTACCAGAGCTCATCAGGCCGGTGGGATACGACGGGCACAGTAGTGGTTGAGACGCTGTTTATACGAGCAAATTGATGTTGCATGAAAATGACCGAATCGTGTAATTTTTATTTGGTTTAAACACAAACTAAGAATCAAATGAAAAAAAAAAAAGATGTGGTTGGCAAAGGGATAAATACATTGCAAATTTAAATAGCTTACAAATGTAACTTAGATCTTCATAATCTTAGGCTTCATCGGATTGGAACCATACTGCAGATCAGCAACTGTAATATTGACTAATTCACTTGTTGTTGTTGTTTCTTTTAATATTTAATTATTTTTCCCTACGTCACTAAAAATCAGGTTTCGATACCCGCAGAGCGTAGACAAATTTTTGTCTGTAGTCTTTTTGAAATAAAATATATAATATGATCATAATCAATAAATTTCACAGCTAATCAGAGCAGACACTTACTTGAAATTAAACTTAATCGTTGGACACATCGGCTTGGGATACTATGCAAGTGAGCTATGAGCTGTGTGTGTTAGTCTTAATAACACACAATATAGATTTAGATATTTTACTTTAATAATCGTCCATAAGTTGCAAAAATTGTACTTTAAAACAGGTAACTGAAAGCAAAACAAAATAAAAACAATGGAAGACCGTGTTACATCAGCATCTACCAAACCAGGAGAAGAACTAATTAGTGCCACTTTTATTATTATTTTATTTTTCATTGTACGTTACATGTATGTGTGTACGCATATGTATGTATGTACGTATTTTGAATTAATCTTTAAGAAATGTGCATCCGTTTTTCTGACGGTTGGCGCCCCCTAGTGGTACAGCGGCATATCTATGAACTAATAACGCTAGAAACTGCGTTTTGATACCCATGGTTGGCAGGGCATAGATAGCACGTTGTGTTGTTTTGTGCTTCACTTCAAACAAACAAACTGGCGGTTGGCCAATTAATAAAATGGAGTACACTAACAGTTACTGGGTAACCTTTAGCCTACTTAGCCGTACTGTACTACTTTATCGGAGCCCGAAGAACCAGATTTCATCCAAGTTAAGCCTTACATTGTCCATAAGTTATCTTTATGAACTATATACTCTATATAACTGGAAGATATGCAAAATTTCATGCTTTTCTTTTAAACCTGTAAAACTCATTCCATATTAAATGCATATTATGAAGCTTGGATAAATAGAAGTTTGATCTTTAAAAATAAACTATGATCACACATAATATCAATATTTGGGGACCTGCAAATGCTTAATTATGTGTTTAATTTTAAAACGTGTGATGTCTTCTTACTTTAAAATGTCCTACAGTTTAATGTCATACAAAACCTGAAATTTTCTCACAGCATGAGAATAACTACAGCGTATATAGTTTCTTTGTCGTTGGAAAAAATCACAAGCTCTAATTTTATTAGCTTCTAAGTTGTTATATACAGATTTTATATACTTTTCTGTTTATATTAATAACCATGACTAATTTACTGTTTTTAACGAGATTTTCTAAAATCATTTTGTCAAGTTTGAAGAAATTAGTGAATTATTTTATAATAAATAAAATGCCAAACAACTGTTTTAAATTTTAACCTATATCGTTTTAACTGTTTTACATGAATTGTTTAATGAACAGGTTTTAAATAATTACAGAGAACTATATTTACAGAAGGGATTATGAAATAAATGTAAATTACAAATGTAGCTTTAATAGCAAATGATTAAGTCAGTGTTCTTATCGTTTGTTTTAAATGTTAGAATAAGAAAAGTTGATATTAAAAAAAAAATAATCTTCATATTTTAGCCTAAACATACGAACAAATAAATATGATCCGTAGACGAGTGTATTTATAGAACAATTCATCTCGCAGGAAGGGTACAGGGTCTTCACGGACGGAAGAGCTTTAGAAATAGAGAGCGAGAAGTGATAAGGCTGCTTGGAACGTTTCTTTCTGTTGCGTTGCTACCGTGTTAGAAGAAGAAAAGATACTAGATTGATGACCTTTTTTCTGTAAGATCTTTGGATTGCTCAACTAAAAAGAAAACTTTCTCAAACAAGCTTGTGATTCTTTATGCAACATTATCTGTCTTTCCAATGAAAGCGTTTGGTTGTGAAAAATCGATGGGCAGTTTGGAAGTATGCAGTTTGTTGTTGAAGAAAAGACGTTATCACTCATTCTACATAAAATACTTCTCGAAAAAAAAAGTCTAATTTCATAGATTGGAAGTCCTTTGATAGCTAGCTCAGACAGCCCATTAACAGTGTTTGTGATTTTAGTTGATGCAAAGCAGCACTACTAATGGACTTCTCCGTATTTCAAGCTTGCCGAAGATCAATACCGGAGAATGTTGCTCATCAAGTTAAATAATTTTGTTTTACACTTGAACAATATACCGTATTATAGATGTATCTTTAAGGACAGTCAAATGTAAACATATTTATTGACATGATCAAAATTCATTCTAAGTTGGATTAGTATACTCTATTAATTAATGTACATGTTCTTAAATTGTATTTCAAAGGTTACACATAGAACTTCCTTTCAGAAATACATACCAAACTCAAACTAAAGTTAATTGAAGACTTTAAATATAAATTGTATAAATAATGAACTTAATTTATGTATTGGTTACAAAGTTATTATGTTTCTAGAAAATAAAATTGTATATATAACACGTGTTCATTTTTGTATGAATTTTTAATATATATTTTTAGGCTCAGAAGTTAATGATAATCTCTTTTACAGTAGAATACATTTTCTATTACATAAAAATAAAAGTAATTAATAATGCTTGGAGACGGCTTGAATGGGTAATGAAGAAAAACTTTAATATAAGGTTAACAAGACAGCAAATGTACAACGTTTCGACAAGGTTTTGTCGTCATCAGGTACCTGAAAGTAGCTTGAAATGATTTTTTTTGTTTATTTGTAAAATATGTAGATATGTTTGAAATAAGTAACTTTACCAGCATGTTTATTTATTCATAGAACACAATATAATCTAGTATGTTTATTATGCGCACAAAATTAGTTCATACAAAGGTTTCTACCATTTTTATAGGCCTATTTTAACTTTGTAATGACGGCCATGTTCGATGTTACTGCTGCGGTAACTGATTTTTAAATTTCGAATGCTTAAGGTTGCAGTTCGACCAATTTTAATGTGTACTTACATTCTTCGTTTTTACATCAAATGTGCTCGAGTGCTGAATATAATAATTTAATAATTGTATCACATACACATTGGTTTCCAGATCAAAATCATGACTAAAGAGCTCTCAACTGACATTACAACAGAATCATATTTATGGACAGTGAACAAGGAATCATTTAACGCAAGTACTGAGCTATAAGTAGATTAACAAATTGCTTTTTGTATTAGCTTGTTTTGAAACATATGGGGATCTTAGGTAACTTGGATTAGAATTAATCCTTCCTCGTCAGACAAATATTCAGGAGTATTGTTTTAACTCTATTTTTGCAAGGCATAAAAAACAAATTGGCAACATTTTTTGCTTGGAAAATACTTTTAGATTACTAGGATATATTTACTCTAATTTTACGTTTGTATCAAAACATTTGTTTCTATTCGTTGTTAGTTTTGAACAATCTTGGTTATATCCGTTTCCTCGAGACTGTTATTCTTTAGTTTACATGAACTATGTTATGATAAACAATTATTAATATTTTTGTGGCACTCAATATCTTATAATTCAATATCTGTAAAAAAAAGTAGTGTAAAACCCATAGTGCATAATTAATACACATTATTATACTAGGAAAGAAGTTATAATTTAAAGCATAGGACGTGTAAACAGATATTACTTTGGCTTTTCTATTTTTAATTTATCTTTGAGATTACAACTTTTTCTCGTACTAGACTTGCAAAAAAAGTTAAATTCTGTGGAATCTTTTTTTCTTTTGAACAGAATTCCTACTGAAAATGATTTTAAACTACATAAGTTGGAGTAAACTATGTATACGTGTAAACAAATCCACTATTTTTCAATTTCAGTCTTAAAGGTTGCTGATATCTTATATAAACGGATTTAGATGATGCTCTTAATAATATCAAATATAACGCTAACATTTAAACATATATAAATATGTGTGTGTGTGTGCGTGGTGTTAAGAAAATTTGCAAAAATCTTGGAACTGGCCATCATAATTCAAGCAAATTTAGTTCTTAATATGAAATTCCCCGGTGGAAAAGCGGTAAGTTTACGGACTTACAACGCTAAGATCCGGAGTTCGATTCCCTTTGGTGGACACAGGTGACTTTGTACTCAAACAAACAAATTGTATATGAAAAAAAAAGAGCTACAGCCTTCTCGGTTAGTTTCACCTGGACATTTTTCCGAGTGTTGGAACAAAATCAAAAGGTTGTATTTACCTTTTAAGTGAGATTGAAATTAGATTTTGTTCAGTAAATTCAAGAGTTCTGTAACATTCTCTGTAACTCAAATATTCTTGAAGGAATCCCCATTTCTACTAAAAAAGAGACAAGTTTTATTTCATGTCATTAAGGCAATGACGAACGGCGTATGACAATACTAGAGACATAAGAAGCCATTATGTAAATTTAAAAGCATTGTATAACGTACATTCATAAATAATTTCCATAGAAACATAGAAAAAAAGACTCTCTAAACAAATAGAAAATAGCTGCTTTACTCTTACTCTATCAAAAATAAATTATTACGTATACGTGTAACAACTATAAATGTTACACGTAAGAAGAACGAAATACATCGTCACCGTAATACCGGTTAAATCCAGTTTCCCCCTTTTTTATGACTGAAAGTTTTCAGAGATAATTAGTTCATAAGTAAACCTGACCCTCGGGGAGAATTAGTTTAGAGAGCGATACACTCAAAGAAAACAAAAACAACATGAGTATTGAAACAGCTAAAATATCATATCATTCATGAATTAAAGAAGTATGAATAGAATAACACTGGTGACTAGCTCTCTCTTCATTCTTTGTTTTTTATTTCACTCGTGTCAGAAATAAGTATACACTCTTGTTTCTGATTCTAGACATTGTGTAGGAGCTAAATTAAACTTTAAAATTGTATCCTGATTCCAAATGAAAAACGCACAGCACAGAGAGATCTGCAAGTAGAAATTTTTCCAGCAAATGTACCTTGAGAAATTTTTGTCAATATAATTTTCTTGCGCATCATAACAGTATGAAAGATGCTAAATTACTTTCTTCAATGGACAAATTTACAAATAGAATTAAACATTGAGTAATAAGACAGCAAAATTCAAGAAGTACACGTTGTAGTATAATTGCTGTTTTTACACTGGCTTCCTATGTTAAGCCATACTTTTATAAGGATGGTAGATACAATACGTTCTGTTATATACCTAAAGTTTGACTAGCATTGTTGAATGAACAATGTTTTCATTAATACTTAACGTATATACGTGAAATTCCATATTGTGCTACAATGCAAAGTGCAACTTTTAATACTATCGCTAAAATATGAGAGCTTAACCTTCACGACATGAAAACACTTAAACGTTATCACGTAATCCAGCCATTATGGAATGTACATGCTGCAAAAGAAGCATTGATTTAAACAGGAATAAATAACAAAAATAATAGTACTGCAAGAATATTTAGTAATTATATGACATAGCTGAGAATAATGGAAGACTGAGTTTTCTCATGATAAAGTCATTATTATGCGTTGGCTAAAAATAAAAATAAGACAATAGGCAAAAATAACGTATACTATGTAATTGGTGAAACGGTATTCATACGATTATTCAACTTCATATATATGCTGTGAATGATTTATTAATTATCATTTTTTTAAATCTCATAGTTTAATTGTAATACTTTCCTAAACTCGTGGCTAAACACAATACCAATCTAAATTATGATGTTTTAAGAGTAAGCCTAATATCTGTGATAAAAACACACGAACTGCAGATGCTTTTGTTTTCCTACATTTCCATTTATTTGTCACACATTTTAGGCCAACTGGCTTCGAATGTTTTAACAGCATTTGGGGTCTTTAAAGAATTCGGAAATTCGTCAAATATACGATGCAATAGATTCTATTTATTTTCGGTTGTTTTACTGTTGATTCACAACAATGCTTTATTTGCACCAAAAATGTCTTTTAAAGTATTTTTTCACTACTTTGTAAATCATACTTCTGTTAAATTACTGAAAATGCTATGGAACAGGAATACCTCTAACCACGTTTTTGTTCAACACATAAAACTCATCGTTTATATTCGTTGCTATCAAAATAAACAGGTAGGAAGTGAAACAAAAGCAACAACTTTCAGATACAGTGTTTACACTGTGTTACGGAGAAATTTGAAGATGTGGAGAAAACTGCATTTCTTTGAAAAAACAATCGATACTAAATCTGAAATGTCAAGTCAAGGATATGCATGTAAATCGTTGTTATAATATTTACTTGTTAAGCTACATAAGTTGACACATTTTGATAATTACCATTATATACCTTGAACATTATACCTGTTTATAATATACTGCCAACAGAAGCAACTGTATCGTTATACAGGGCATAGGGGAAGAACGTTCCACCCCCTCGACAAAAAATTATGAAATTATGCTTAGGTTCATCTCAATAGTTATTGAAGTGTGGAATACATCAAGGGATATTACTTAGGTCTAACCTTTTTAGAAGTCACAGAGTCATAGGTAATTTTATGTAATTACAACACTAACATTCGGGGTTCGATACCCCATGACGGACAGAGTGCAGATAAACCACTAAGAAAACGACTATAAATCTTAGTGACGCCACTGAGAATATGAAACGTTATTTTGTGACTTTCAATCCATCCTTTTGTGTCGAGCCAAATGTTGTCAAAGTAAGATATTACGTGCAGTGAGGAGCGGCTTCCGCTTAGCTATTTTTCCATTGTAGCCCAATAATATTGGGACACAGTTGTACTTGTTCTGCAATAACAACTGCTAATTAATTTTCCACACTTTTTCCTTACAGGATGAAAAATCCATCCTGTTAGTTTAGGTCGTCCAGGCTTTGCAGAAACCTTTGTTTTCCTGAGAGATTGGAATTACGTTATCACCCTATGCAATGTGACAGCCGTATTACAGTTTACTTGGCGAAATTTTTCCAACGTTGACCACCCTCCCATCGGAAATACAGTTAATCCCTGGATCCTTTCTTTCGTTAGGTTTTTGTTATTTTGTGATCATGACCAAGCTATACCTGTATTTATTAGTCTGGATAATTTACATATGGGATATGATCAATTTGTATTCTAGAAAGTGTTTATTTTTTCATCGGATGGCTGTGAATATATCTACGAATCTTTATGATCGAATGTCATCTTTTTTCGTAAATTTTTCCTATTAAAAAAGACCAAGACATGCTACAGCCAGTTTCACAAAAACGTGGAGATAAACTTTATCATTTTTGGGATACCATCGGGTAATTTGCTCAACATTTTCTTCTATATGTTTTCTTGAATTTAAGATCATAAGCATGGTGAAATAAATGTTCATGTTCATACAATTACACAATGACACAGAAAGGCACACATGTACACATGAAAAAAAAGAGGAAATATGTAATTTATAATGTCACCTTTAATTATGGCCATATACATTATCCTAAACAACTACTGGTTTATGAATCTATTTGGTAAAATAATGTGTTTATTGCTCTTCGAAAAAGTATGTTGTTATGATTGTGATACGTATTACATTTTCAAACCAAAATAATAATAATAATAAATTTTTACTTATTATGTTTTGTTTGTAATATTGCAGTAATCAAGTCAAAACTTTATCTAAGGGCACATTAGTAAAACTGGAGAGTTCTTTCAATAAATTAAGTACTTTTCAAAATCTAACATATATTTTTCTCTTACAGTTTCTACTAAATGCTTTATCATAAACCTAAAGAACAAAATAAAATGGTTTGCACCCCCTTACTGCAGCCTCCCAGTGGCACAGCGGTATGTCTGCGGACTTACAACGCTAGAGTCCGGGTTTCGATACCCCGTGGTGTGCAGAGCACAGATAGCCCATTGTGTAGCTTTGTGCTTAATTACAAATAAACCTTACTGCAAATAAAAAAAAATAACTTCGCATATAGGCGCTATGAGAGTGTTAAAAGAAAGACGTTCACATCTCATTATTCGATTACAGTAGCCCATGTGTTGGCGGTGAGTAGTTTGACTAGCTGCCTTCCTTCTAGTCTATTATTTCACATTTAAAGATGGCCCTCAAGAAACTCTGCGCGAAAATCAACAAATGGTAAACGACACAAAAAATTCGCTTATATTTCGAAACCTGTAACGGATATTTATCATGAAAAGTACAAGTAAACAAGCATTCATTTGTAAATAAGCTTTTTCGAGAACAAAATGTAATAATGAATTCGTTGACAATATAGGTATCACAAGGCTTTTAAGGCTTCAAAATATATGTTGGAAAAATAATGTAGCTAAGAACCCACGACAAACATTGCTGACGTAAAACTAAGATGTCGTGAATCATTTTAAAATATTTTACAGTTGAAACATAAAACAAAATTTTTACTATATATATCTACTGAAAACTTGCAGAGGAACCAGAATGACATATGCAAAATAAACACTGTTCAATGTTTCATGAAATAGCTAGGGTAGTCATAAATACGGAGACACGGCAGTATTTCATCGATGTTGTCAGAGAAATGGTAAATGCGAACTCCCATCGAAGTTAACTATAGGTTCCACTGTGGGCGTGTTTCCTACAGGTGCATTTTTATAGTTATTTCCTTCGGTGAATTGTTTCTGGAAGGCCTCTTGGAACAAGACCATCACACGATGAGAAAAATGGATAGAAGAAAGAGGGTATAGTATTGAGCATGTAAACACCAAAAATTTTTAATTCAACTAAACATTTCCTATTTTTATTCTTCAGTAAAAGAAAGTACATAAATTATAAAAAAATACTTTAAAACAATGACACAAGTTTATAGGAACTTCTAGTTAGCAATTCCTGCAAGAACTCCAAGCGTTCCTACCCAAAAGACAGAAAAATTCCACGTTGGATACTTATTCGGTTCAACCCTGCTATTATACTCTATTTATAACTGTTAATCCTGTACTCTACATCATCGATAATTCGATTTTTTTAACTATATGCATTGATTACGTTTTAATACAAATGATTAAGACTATACTCGAAAACTTTTCCTTAATAATCAACTTTAAGTGCTCATCGTTAACAATAGACGTTAACAATACCTGCTAGAACTATGCAAATTAGGGTATCGTTTTATGTTTTGAAATATAGTAAGAAAAATGGCATAGGTTGAACAACAAAAGAAGTAACTCTTCTTCACAACTCGGTTTGGAGTAAATGATAAAATAATACACCAGGACCTGACAGTACTCTAGAAATAATATACCAAGACCTGACATCACTCTAGAATATTAAATGGAAAAGAAACCCGAGACAGAAAACTTGCAACTAGGAAGAAAAATACTTCTTCTCTTGAAGACCATATTTGCTAGTTTCGAAAGTCTACACTTGTATCTAACTGAAACAGTCAAAACATATAGTCAAATATGGCATTTTTTCTGTTAGAAATACACACAAACATAAAAAACTTTCATTGGAATGACTGAAGGAGAACTAGCTAATGAAATCAAACACTGTTGAAAAAGTCATCGTAACTGTTTAAGAAATTCTAAACAGGTCACATAAATGAAACATTGGACACAGTTATTCTACTGTTGAGCTCTCTAATTGATTTGTAGTTTATATCACCTCTATTTACCAGTAAAAAAAAAGGGACATCTTTCACAGTTTTAACTTCAGCAAACGACTCTTTCCTTCATGATACATGCACATACAAGTTATGTATTCCATATAATATTCATAGTACGTGACAAAAACTTAAAGTATACAAGTTTCATCAAGCATGTGAGGTTTGGATATAACGCAGAACGAATGAGAAATTTATATAATACGCAAACTCGCCTAAAAATGCATATATATAGCATTACAACAATTGCAGGAAAAGCTAAAAGAGGTATAACCCCTAAACATAGTTTCCTGCTTGCATTTATTTTTCAGATTATTAACTTACCTTCTATTAATAGTGTGGCTCATAATAATGTTCTTAAGAATATTACATTTTCACATCTTAAAACATTTACAACAATTTTCAAACAATTTAGTTTTATTTCTTTTTGTTGACAAAAAGGCTTAAATTTAGTGATTTCAAATGTTTGAAAATTTTGAAAGTATATAGATAAATTTATAATATATATATGAAATTTTCTTTAAAATGTTTTCCTTCCGATCAGGATATGCTGTTTTTTGAGTTGATTGGTTAATGATATAGTAATATCGAACAAATTCAGTTTGCATGAAGTGGGGCCCTATATATATATATATATGTATATATATTTATATATATATATACATGTATTTATATATATATATATACATGTATTTATATATTTAAAAATGTAAGTAAATGTGAATATTTTACGATATTTCTGAGGATGCTGTTACGGAAAAATATTAATTAAAATCAGACTATCTAGTTTTATTTATTTATTGTGTTTTATCCTAACACTGATATGCTGAGAGTTTATACGCCAGTTATGTGGCATTGATAAATACTGCAAGGTGTAGCTCTCGGACGTACGTACAACTGGCAGGAACAAGGAATTTTATTGGGTCTCGAGACGAAGCAGGTTTAAGCATCTGGGTCCCACTCTATGCGTATTGAATATATTTTAAAAGCCCTCAAGTTTTCACCTGCGTTTGATCGATGCTAGTATAAAGGGATAAACATACCGTTTTTTTCTTAGTTTATATCTAGCTTTATGGATATACCTATTGGAAATTATTCTTGCAAGTTGTATAACTTTATTTCTTTTGTTTCTTTCCTGAAGTTTTAGTTTATTGTTTTATGTCACTGATGTTATCGTCCACTTCAGCAAGTAGTGCTCCAGATAATATGTTATCGCCCATTTCTGTTAATAGTGCTCCAGATAATATGTTATCGTCCATTTCAGCAAGTAGTGCTCCAAATAATATGTTATCGCCCATTTCTGTTAGTAGTGCTCCAGATAATATGTTATCGCCCATTTCTGTTAGTAGTGCTCCAGATAATATTGTTTTATTTGGATACACACAGTTAGCTTTCTAAAAAGTTCTTTCCTTCAAAATAATCTTTAGTTATGTAACTCGTCTATGTTATCAGTTATTCAACCATTTTATCAATATGAAAATTAAGTAATAGTTAAGAATTCGTTTTGAAGGTATATAACACAACACGAAAAAAATCACCACATAACATAAATCTATCGAATCTTTAAACCTTATTTGTCCCAAGCGACGCTTTGTGGTAAGTTGTATTTTCTTTACATTAACACGATAGTAATTTCATGTTTTTGTTACAACTGGGTTTATTTTGTTATATAAAACTTACACAAGTGAGAGCATGCAACATATATATATATATATATCCAAACTGTTTTCGGATTATCTAGAAAAAGTTTGATAATTCTTTTATTCACTCTGTTATACAACAAACAAACAAAAACTTGAAGATACGGTTTATTTCCCAATATTCACTGTAATATCTTTAAAGCTTTTAATAATATGTATACAACAAAATATAAGTTTTATAAATGATCATATACGATTCAGCTGTATGCTTAATATCTTAAAGATTATGTGCACTTTAATTCTTTATCATCATGCAGATTACCAGTCACGTGTTTTTTCTCATTACAGAAGCTATAAGGATTTTATCCATATGCACATACGTACACACGTGTAGAAGGAAGAACTGAACCTTACTGTTGTACTTTTTTCTTTATTATTTCTAGCAAACATAATTAGCAAAGATGACTTTTAATTGGTTATTGGCTGTGATGACAGATGAGTAAGGGGGAATATGATTATTCATCTGTGTTTTAAGTAGGAAGTGAAGAGGGGGCCAAAGATAGTTCCTAATACGACAACCATAGGACTCAGTATGTGTTACGTTATGATTAAGTAAAATAATGGCCATATGATGTGAAATTACAATATGTTGGAATAAAATGTAATCGTTAATATTAAATAACGAATCATTACTGCTTAACTGTGATAATAGACGTAAATTAAAAGCTATGTGATAAAATATGCGAATTGATATACATTAGTTTACAAAAGGTCTGATATTAAGGAGAAGCTGATTGATTATCAATGTTCTTGATTACAAACTTATGACGTTTGATAAAAGTTTTCTGACTGCATAATTGGTATAGACACCAATTTACTTTGATTATCCGTGACAACTATTAGTATGATGTCAGCTTTAGGTGCATTAAACTTATGGGTATCTCACAGATCAACTTCCAGGACAACAAATTAACAAAAAAAAACAAACACAAATGCAGCAGGTTATGAGATATCCAAGTTAAGAAGTAACGACTTAAATTTCCTGTACTAAAGGCGTACGCTATTTTTATCAGAACGTTTTATCAGTCAACTTCAATTTTACGAATTCCAGAAAGGAGTAAGACTTCGTTATCTCTTTCTATATAGAACTGTTGGTATACGTACTAATTTTCTAAATTGATTTCTAAAAATATATCAATTGTATCTGTAATCATTTCTATACGAATAATGCTCATGTAAACAAAAGATATAAATGTTTTCTGTTTTTTTACAGACACACTTTCATTTTCATAGACTGTTGACATCCATTAGTTGTATCTTGTAATTTACGGACAAACACTACGCCGCTCTTACTTGTAATTTACGGACAAACACTAAGCAGCTCTTAAAGCTATTTTTTGACTCATTGAATTTCAAACTATTACTTCAGTTAAAGACTTGTATTAAAATTGAAATAAATATAGAAAATTTCAAATTTTTAGTCATATCTTGTACTCAGTAATAACTTCGCATATGTATGAAATCAACATACTTTCAGATTTCACAAAAGGTTTTACCGGTTGTACAGAGAAAAACTTTTGTTTACTTTGTTCACAGGATTTATCTGGCATTATCAGGTAAAATACAAAAATTGAGGCTAACAGAATGTAGCTTGCGGGAACATTTAAAACCTGCATCTCATATTTTTGAACAAAAGTCTAAGAACAACCATTCTTTTGTTTCTCCTAATGTGAAAATCCTCAGCAGAGAAGACAACAGACGAAAAATAAAAGCCTTATTAGTAAAAACATTGCCCTATTCTTAACATATATAAAGGTGTTCATTTATATCAATTTTAATCTCTCTCCCTTACTCTTGTATTTAGAACAAATAACAATATTTAGTATCAGCTCTTAAAACTATATTTATATATTGGACAGTTCATTGTCAAAATACTTTATTTAGTTTGCAATTTCTGAACCTCATGTTTAGTGAGTTAGTATTGCCATAGATACTCACGTGATTCTTATATTTTAAATTAAATTTAGTTAGCCAGAGTTCTTGTATCTCACTTGATGATGCCCGGTAAACCTGGTGAAACGTTGTGCACAAAATAAACAAAATATTTTTCTCTATACAACCGACAAAACCTTTTGTGAAATTTAAAAACAGAATTCTTTCTAACATTTAACATTATCTGGTTATTTTGAATAACTCAACATCGACAGGACTTTTGAACATGGAATTTTTTATTCTAGCCTGAGAACTACAGGTATTATGGAACTTGAAATTCGAAATTAAAAGTGAAAGGATTTTTATATAAGTTTATAGATTTAAGTATGCCGTAAATATTCACTTACAAAAATTACATATCTAGTACATCTAAGTAACAGTAAATATCAAATTCATTAATACAAACATCAAATCTACATTATATTAATCAATATCAAGATACAATAATTATAAAAGCTTACTACTCTTATCTAACCTTATTATTTGTGTTATTGATAAGCAAAAACCACTAATTTCTTATTTTTCCAAAATATACCTACAATGATATTACACTGTATGTATATATATATATATGTTGTCACATAAGGACAAGATATCTGTTGATGGCTCTATCATACACTGTTCAGTCTCGAAGATTCATGACCCTTATAAGAAACTCCTATACAGGAACTCAACTAACAAGGAAATACAACCGTGCTTCTGTATCATTTTGAAAATGAATATTTTTAATTAGGATACCAGCGTATGTTTATGTAGTGGTGTTCTACGATAACTAATACATATGTGTTAGAAATAATGATACAGGTGTTTTACACTTATTCATCAACTGATTTCAACAATCATTTTAGAAGGAAAATTAATCACGTTGCACATGTTTACACCGTACACAGTTTGTTTATTTTCTAGTTTCAGTTAAATACACAAAAGTGTATTGTAATTCGACATACAGCAAACTACTTCTGTACATTTCAATTATGTGAGTTAAATCTGTGTTCATTTTATGTTTGTATAGTTACAAACGTTTCTTTAACGTCGAATTTGACCAATGTGAGTAGTTTTTCCTCAGCGACAATTTATAAATTTACTCAATATTTCATAGCGTACATAATTTATGTTGGTACATAACAGTTATTACTATTACATATATAAAGTTAAAACAAAGTTTATACAAATCAAAGTTTGTTTATTCTATTAATTATCTTTTACAGCTATTTTGTATAATTTTATAATCCGTTAACATCAAAACTAACTCGGGTTCAAAAACATACAGCTACTTTGACGACAATGCAAGTTTGGAAACTCGCATATATGGTGTGAAACATTTAGTTTGCTTTTAGTTTTTGTTATAACACTTGTTTGTTTATTTATCATTAAGCACAAAGCTACACAGTGGACTATCTATTCTGTGCCAATTAAGCATTTTTAGCATTATAAGCCCACAGACTTACCGCTGACCAACTTAGGGACTAGAACAAAATGAAATTATTTATGTATTATAAATGTCATAGTTCTTTTTTCCTAATCAAAACTGAGCATCTTTAAATAAAATATATACACTTTTCATTAAATGTGGAATTTTCTCATAAAAATTACTTAAACCAGAAGGTATTTCCTTTTTAATTTGTATGTGTTTGTTTGTAATTAGGCACAAAGCTACACAATGGGCTATCTGTGCTCTGCTCAACACGGGTATCGAAACCTGGATTATAGTGTTGTAAGTCTGCAGACATACCGCTGTGCCACTGGGGGGGGGGCAGTTTGTCTGTGAACTCGCGCGCTTGTAATTGTAAATTATTAATGAATTTCGATATAGTGAATTAATATTATGATGTTACGTCGGATTTAATGCACAGATTATAATATAGAATATTGTTATGATTGCGATGCATATTTATGAAAGATTTATAAGAACTAAATTTCGTCTTTATAGGTGGTGATGAAATGAATATAACAGTTAATAAATCTTTACGTTTGCCCTTTTCACTATTAGTTGCCAAAGAAATATTCTTTAAATTTTCAAAGCACACAAAATAATATAACAAGCTTCATAATACATAATCAAACGTTGGATGTATATAAATTTACAGATCCAATGTTGATTGTCATGTTGTGTTATTTCTACACACGGAAAGCAGCTTAATCTTGCTTACACAAATCATTAATCATCTTTAGTGTACATGATGTATTTCTGGAAGTTATTTATATTTCATAAGAGTCTTGAAATAAGCAGATTAAAGCAAAACAATGTTACAAGCAAGAAATCAGTTTCTTACTAGAAGTGAAACCAAAACCCCTAGGATCGTGGCAAAAAATAAGATCTCAATTCGTAAAAGTATGCGTCTTGTCTATTCTATGTATCAGTTTGGTAAACAACTATATATATATACTTGCGGATTTCGATGAAAGTATACATATGTGCTTAGCCATTACTATCAATGAGTATTTTAACTATAAAACATTCTTGGTTTAAAAAAATGATAAAATAGTTGAGAAATAAAAATAAGTAAAGGAGTAAATGTTAACATAATCAATAATGTTTGTTGTAGTTAGAAAGTAAGCAGTTAAATATACACATCGTAAGTAATTTAAATAGTAGCTAGTGTAATAGACAAACATAGTAATATCTCTAATGGGATTTGAAGTCCCAAAAATAAAAATTCAAGTTTAAACGATTAATCACCTAAATATATAAACATTTCCATTACTAAGTGAATAGCCACTGTCTTCACCTACTTCTCGATAAATTTTTATTTAGTTGATACCTATGGCTGAATTTATTGCTATGTTTTTCTGTGAATCTTAAGATGTTCAAGAATATGGACGACTAAATGAACCATTTGCCAGAGTGGTTTGTCTGGAAATATTTTCCAAGTAACTCTACATTCCCAAATTCCAAGAAACAACTCAAACATTGTGAGTATCACAAATTTTTCAAGTCAAATACAAAATAATACTACATTTATCACAACCAAGCACAATCATTTCATCACGTAAGTATCAAATATATATATGAAATATTTGTAAAACGCTACATTTATCATATGACAACCTATGGATAAGTATACGTTTTTAAGGACTGGTTAATATATATAGTGTGACTAACTAATAAACCGCACTTGTAACTAAGTGATTACTTTATTGGTAACGAATTTCAAAACGAATTAACATAAATCAGTTTTTAGTTTAATATACTTAACACCAAATAATTCAAACACAAGTTCCATAGTCCTTGTTATATGCCCCCCAGTGGCATAGCGGTATGTCTGCGGACTTACAACGCTAGAATCCGGTTTCGATACACGTGGTGGCAGAGTACAGATAGCCCATTGTGTAGCTTTGTGCTTAATTACAAACAAACCTTGTTATATAAAAGCACAGACAATGTTAATTGTCTTAGCCTACAATTAGGCTGTATATACGTACGAATGAGATCTCAGTGAACTCCACATTATGTATCACTCGACTCTAAGATAATATTTAGAATTGTAGAAAAGCATTATCCGATAAACTAAGTAATGGATACAATGTTGATTGTATAGCGTAGATGTTTATGAAGATGCTTGTTGAAAAATGCGTTAGCATCCTCAACGTTCATTATCGTAGATATAAGAATTAATTATTGTTGAACTTTGCATACAAATTAATTATTAGCCTGCTTAACTATCAAACTTCTTTGTTTTTGAATATTTGACCAGCATGGATGTCGTTCATTTTCCGTTTAAGGTTACTATAAACTACGAAGTATGAATTTAAAGGTATTGGTTTAGGAAACATAAATTATCGTGTATTACCATCTCTAAGTATGATAAATGTTACTCTTTTCAATATATAATTTTACTATGACTGAATCTAGATATTTTACATGAATGAGATGTATTTAAGAAAACTGGGTTGAAAACTTGGGCTTATTTTCGCCAAAGAGTGGTATAACTTGAGAAGGTTTTGAACTAAGCGGAATAAAGGCTTGAAAAGTTTTGTTGAGGGGTAAAATATTAGTATTGAATGTAGGGAGTTTCATGTTAGAACTTTTAACTATAAACATCTATACTTCATTTAAAACAAAGCAAGTTTTGTGTTAGTTATATTATCGCATGAGGATAGGATGTGTTTTTAAAAGATCAAATGTATACTGAGAGGAACGTGACTATCAAAGACCGCGGTCAGCGTTCATTAGTATTTTTTGTTTGTTTATAGTTAAGCACAAACTTACACAATGGACTATCTGTGCTCTGCCCACCACGGGTATCGAAACCCAGTTTCTAGCGTTGTAAGTCTGCAGACATACCGCTGTGCCACGGGGAGCATACATTAGTGACTAGGGGAGAGTAAAATGAAAACCGATCATTTGCTTTTTTGTTATGTTCTTAAGATCGTTATGAACTTATTACACAGATGAAATAAACAAAGAATTTATAAAAACATGAATCATTCTTTATATTTGTGTTAAAATTATTATATATATATATATATAGAATAATATATATATATATCTATTAGAAACCGTATAATTAGTCATGTATCAAAACTATAAATGTTTGTAAAACACTAAAATATTTTTGTTTTACAAAATAAAATCGTGTTCTTCTTTATGAAAAAGTTGAACTACACTCTTGTAGACTAGTTTCGTGTGTTGAAAGTTTGTCTTCTTTTTTCAACTGAGATTCAGCTTATTTGTTTTTTATTCAGCTAATCCAAGAAGTTTTTGTCTTGTTAATTCTTGTTTGTTGTGAATTTCGCACAAAGCTACACGAGGGCTATCTGCGCTAGCCGTCCCTAATTTAACAGTGAAAGACTAGTCAACACCACCAACCGCCAACTCTTGGGCTACTCTTTTACCAACGAATAGTGGGATGTATCGTCACATTATAACGCCCCCACGGCTGAAAGGACGAGCATGTTTGGTGGGACGGGGATTCGAACCCGTGGCCCTCGGATTGGGAGACGAGCTCTCTAACCATGGCTTAATTCGTGGCTTTTGAAATAAATGTTTTTGGATGAATGTTATTTGTAAAGTAAATGAGTTTTTTCTTTCATACTGTCAAAACAATGAAAACGGTGTACAACAATGATAGCTATATAAGAAACTATTATCACTAAACACGGTAGCGCCTAGTATGTAGGGATGGGCCGGGACAAAGATGACCGCCGCATATTATTTATTGCTCATCATTGTCTCAAATCTCTCTTATAACAATCTAAGAGACTTTAATAAACACCTAACTTAGGTTTGCGAGTATTTCAAAAGCTATTCAGTTTAGCCAAAAAACATCGCTAAAGTAGAGAACCAGTGAGTAACGTAACAGTCAAATGTTCTGCTGATTATTCTGATTCTGGTGTCAGAAGGGCTAGCTCACCAACCCTTGAAGTTGTTGCAGTGATTTACACACCAAAATGTTGCATTTTAACTTGGGGAATGCAGAAGCAGTATAGCATTTCACAAACTTCAACACATGATATCAATCAAGACAACTCATCACGCCAGATTAAAACTGCTGCCTTCATAGCGACTGCCATTTATTAATATTGTTTAGAAAAAGAGGGGAAACAAGTAATAAAACATTTTTGAAAAAAAAGGATGATGTATGAATGGCAATGCCAAAAAGTACAGAAACAAGGTAGTGATGAATACACAAAACCATACAAAAATCCCTACATAAGTAGCCACTGAGTCAATGTTACAAGCTTATCGGAATTATTCATTGTAAGACGTTATAGCATTATTCAGTTTAAATGCTATTATTCAAACCTGATTTCATGCAAATGAAGGGAATTCAATATTTAGTTCTGGATAGAACTTGAAAAGATTTGGCTACTTATGTAGGGATTATTGTATGGTTTTGTGTATTCATCCCTACCTTGTTTCTGTACATCATTCTTATTTTTCACAATTATTTTACTTCTTGTGTAAATATAAAAGCATCGAATACCGTACGTTCAAAAACTATTTCTTTAGAAACACATAAAAAGTCGTTTTAAAGAAATTAAAATACTTATTTTACTATATCAAAGTTAATTGTCATTAATAGCCTATAAATCTAGTCTCCCGCCTTTAGTGATTCACCGCTTTCAAAGATAATTAGTTCATAGATAAACCTAATTCCCAGCGAGTATAATCTTAGAAAATGGATACACTACGCAAGTACAAGAGCGAATAAGGTTTGAGTGTTGGAAAAGCAAGAATTTCAAATAATATAGGAATCACAGACATGTGAATACGATTAAACCGGTGATTAGATTTTATAATTGCTGTTTTTTATTTCGGTCGTGTTTCTAAATAAATAGTTTATCAGAAATAAGTATACATTTTTATGTCTTCTAAATTAAATCAAAAGTCAATAGACCTTTCAAATTATATTCTGATTCCAACTGAAAAACAAATAGCTCTGACAAAGTTCTAAGGTAAGTACAATAGTTTTGAGAGCAAATTTAGGATGAGAGATTACTGTCAATATGATTTTATTGGGCTTTACAGCAGAGTTTGAAAAGAATTAATGTTTTAATTTCCATTGTGACGTCCAAAAATATATGGAAAATGCATTAGTAAAAACAGAAAAATCTGACAATTACAGGTTCTAAAGCAGTTATTTTTACTCTTGCAGTTTTGATCACGCCATGCCAATTTATGGTTGATAAATAATATGACTTCTACTATATACCCAATTATTTATCTAACTTTGTTAAATCTTAATGTTTATCTAACTTAATATGAAAAAAATACAGTTTATGAGATTATTACTTAAAAAAATAGATACTTAGCCTTATACATTATCACGAACTTTAAACAGTATGGAATATTTATGTTACAGAAAGGTATACGTTTAGACAGGAGTAATTAACATAAACTAGTGTTACTGCCAGCGATTACAATAATACAACTGAGAATAAGAGGAACATAACTGCGGTGTCTAGACATCGAGTTATTATTATTCAGAGGTTGAAAGTAATAATAAAACATACCATGGTATATTCAGTAATAACTATGTGATATATAACATTTCGTATATAATCTCTGGTAAGGTAGATATATGATCCTTTAGCTTAAGATGTTTGTTCTGAATGACTTGTTGGTTTAATAACCTTAGTTGTTTGTTGTGTTTTGGAACGGAGATGGAGAATCGAACCGTGGATTTTAGCATTGTGAGACCGAAAAATTACTGCTGACCCACTGGAGGGAGAGAGGGGGGGGAGTAGTTACTGGTGCCTAGGTGTTGTTGGTTTAAAATACAACACTCTTCTAAGGTTATGAAATCACACTGCTGACTAGATAGAAATACTCTAATTCGATTGCATTATCACTATCTGTTTAAGGAAACAGCGCTAAAGGTACATAAAGAAAAAAAAAACCTTTACAAAGTGCCAGAGACACATAAAAAGTAACACACCTTAGATAAACTGATATCTTTTTATATATAGTTAGAGCTCCATGCTTTGAAAATTAATCCCAATTATAACATATTAACACTAAATGCAGTGTTATCGCTAGGTGCTTCCTCTCGAAAATATAAACATTCATTCAAACTTATAACTAGATTCACCTCAACTATCGTAAGTGAAAAACGCCAAGGCATATTAAGTAATATTTCCATTTGATGTTAGGTACCAGAAATCTTAGTTGCGTCACTGAGAATAAGAAACACGTTATTTTGAGTTGATAATGACAAACCATACTATACTCTTGCTTGGTATTAGTTTGCTGTTTTCATAACCTAAACAGAGCCAGAACTTTAACACCGGTGAACGTAGCTGTTCAATTTGGTTCCAATGCAATTTTGAATATAATTTCTAGTTTCGAAACATCGGTGTCGTCGATTTCGATCAATGTAAAATATTAAATGCTCATAATAGACACATACACATATATTATAATTTATAGGCTAGAGAATGTCCTGTCATTTCAGGTGAATAAACAAGTCTACATTTAGTAATACTTAGAAAATATCTGTAGCCCACATTTTCAAACTATTAAAACATCTTCAGCACAAATCCTTTGTAAATATCCTTTCTATAAAATCCCATACACCAAATCTGGTTGTTTAACTCTTGAAATTTATATGTTTTGCTAAATTTTATCCGACTAAAATCGAACGTTCAACTAGTATATATACACGATCTTCCGATAACTAAATAAGCACTCACTCCAAAAACAATGCCGTTTATAAAACAAACATGAAACAAAATGTACTAAGTTACCGTTAGTATTTAGTAGATCTTACATTTGCAACATTTAAGGCAAAAACATGGTTACATATCGTACTTTCAAGATCTGAAATCTGGGTCTGTGGGATTGTATCCCACTCTTGGCGAAAAACTCTGATGAGTGTTAGCCTAGAAGTTGGTTGTTGGAGACTTTTTCGAGGGGAAGAATGAAGAATGGAAAGTGCAGACGGTTACGTCCTCTCTACGGCCACGGGGTTTTTTGAAAATAGAACGATCAATTATCACAATAGAGGTGTAGGAGATTAAACTCGAAATGAAAGAATTGACTGTGTAAATTTTTTGTTCATCAGAGGAGAGAGAAGAACGCTAACCAACAAGAGAAATATAGAAATAACAATTAATACTCAGGACAGGTATAGTCTGGTAGATTCTGTATAGGAGCGTCTCCATGAGCAGGATCATCTGATAACAAGGATGCCCCATAATGTTTTAACAACTATTCTGCAAATGGCAAGAATACATTTGGGTGGCAAACAGAAAGAGAGAGACAAGTTGAAGATTTCAGATATGTACTAGAATCTATGGAAAGAGAGAGATATGGTTATTAATTTCCTTAGTTGGAACTAGGTAATTGTATACATAAAACCTATTTAGAGAACATAGCACTCCACAATCTGTAGTCTGTGGTAAAATGCACAGATGTAGGGATCCATGAAGAAGGAGAGATAGATATGTTACTCAGAAAGTTTCTACCAATCGTTGAAACTGGTGAAGTCGGGAGAAGACATTTTCTCAAGAATGCCAAGTGAGCTTTCCAGATAAGGTATTTGACAAGTACGATTCCAAGATATTTTAATGTATTGGAGAGCCGTATAGGAAAATTCTAGATTCGATATCAAACAATGATTATTATGACGTGGTCAAAAATTATGGTGGGCTGGACCAAAGAAAATGACTTTGTTTTTGCTAGCATCAATGATAAGTTGTCAGCAACGACTTCAAAGCAGGGAGGCATTGACTACAGACTGTAAAAGTGTAGTACTGTAAACTGATCAGTGTCTTTCACGTGGCAAAAAGAGCTGTGTCATTGTAACATTGAAAGAAATGGAGCAGAAATCTAGGGATGGGCATATCAGTAACATATAGTATATAAAACAGAGGTAACACTACAAAACCCTGAACTTTTGTTTATCAGAGGAGAGAGAAGAACGCTAACCAACAATAGAAATATAGAAATAACAATTAATACTCAGGACAGGTATAGTCTGGTAGATTCTGTATAGGAGCGTCTCCATGAGCAGGATCATCTGATGACAAGGATGCCCCATGTCAAAAATAAACAAGAATGAATGTCCTCAATGAAGACAGTTGCCTGAGATTCAAGGAGAAAAGAGTGTATAAGCAAGACAAAACTAAGTGTGAATGCCACATGGCAGAGTTTGCAGATGATGTCTTAGTGACAAACAGAGTCAAAATTCTATTCATAGTCAAATAATAGCATATATAAAACTTAGATAAGTCAATATGGAGATGATGTTTGAAAATTTGAGAGTTAAAAGTCACCATAAAAGCTGAGGGGCAAGTTATGGTCTGTAATCCATGTACGAAGTCTTTGAACAAAAATTATTTCGAGATTTGTAATACTAAAAGCATTAGTCAAGCTAATGGGAACATATGATCTAGCATATACTGGAGGATTGGTAGGTTTTAAAAATAGCAAGATACTTGAATTCTTACAAGAAACGGGGTAAAAAACTGTGTGAAGTATGAAGCTGTAAAACATTGCTAGAAGAATATGAAACCTCATTAGGATATGCTAAGGATCTTAATAAGTTATACCATCTTTAACAGGGCAGGGTTGTGTCTGTTGCTGAGACTCAATTGAGCATCAGAAACATTAATGAGTGTAGATAGAGAATAATCCTCTAGCTGACGAGCAATAGAGAAGGAAAATTTTGAGATTGAACTATCAGTTTGACAAACGGTGTCTGTAGCATCGTCATGTTTATCTAGAGTATGAGAGTACAATTCTAGGAAATAGGCAAAGATGTATGCTGTTTCAGGTGAGGAAATAGGCACAACTCCATCTATAGGAATAGGACAATAATGTGAGCTTTTTAGACTGTTAGCATACAAAATTGTTTCCAATACTAAAAATACTTTGAAGATTTATGAAATGTATTATACAGGAGATGCCAACTCTGATGCTTCACTGCTTGAACAAAGCTACAAACTGTTCGTTGTAGATAGTAAAAGAGGATCCCTAGAATGCTGAAAATCCTGTAAACATATCCAGGAGAGGTACAACTGGTCAAATGTGTATCGAGGCAATGCCACTGGATGATGTATATAATATGAAGTTGGGATAGGAAATGATTTTTCAGAGGAAATTAGAGATTTGATTGTGCCAATCAAGATATAAACATGATCAAGAGAAGGGAGATTGAAGTCTAGAGGCGTAACAGCACTAGTGATGTGAAATCAGCAAGCTGACCAATCAGCATTTTGAGAATCTAAAAAAAGATATGCTTGTATCAGAACGGTCATAAATATGACGACTCTTCAGTCAAATATTGATGGGAAGGTGATTACTTCCTGTCAGAGAGAACATGCTGATGAATAAAAGAGAAACAAGATTAGTTGGAGCTCAAACAACATCTGGGTTAGAACTGGATTCAGTTGAGAATGGAATGGTAAGAAGGAATCGGAATTATGACACAAAGTGACTCAAAATTGAATAAGTTCTGAATAACAATGACTACGATAAATTATGACATCCAGAACGATGTACGTGCAAAACACATGATCCATGAAACCGAAAAAAAAATCATGCGCTATCTTGTTTCTATGATGAGCATATAATGTAACAAAAGTTAAAATTTTGTAGGAAAGTAAATCTTAACTAGAAGATGTTGTGGTTTAGTGTTCAGAGAAAGAGAATCAATCCAGTAAGGAAATATAACACGACTGCATAAAGCCACTCTACCGCAGACAACACACAATGGATGATCACAGTGATAAAAATGGTATCCATATAACTGTGCTGTTTGTGGGGGTTTGAGAAAAATCTTACTCAGCAATATGCAATCATAGGTAACCTCGTCAAGATATGATTCATGTAACGGCAGATTAGTGAAAAAGGATTTCATGTTGACAAAAGAAAGTTTAACAATATATCTGTACATCTTAGATCTTCTGTTTCTTATAGGTGAGAAAAATAAAAGTATGAAATATGACCAGAAAAGGTGACCTGAATTTAGAATTTAAATACTGCTTTAACTCGTATACTGAATACTATACAAAACAAATGTTTTCTGATATGGATGGATATAATTTTAGGAGGTAGAGAGGTAGAGATAATGTGGGCCTCATCAATGTGGACAGATTAGTTTGTTGGGATACCTGGCAGTACAATGGAAGCTATAGCAAAGGCATCTATTATACTATAGGGGGCTGAGGTGGAGGAGTTCTAGAAGCCTCCAATAGATATCACTCTATAAAGATGTCAAGTACCACGGTCCAGAAGATGATCAATAACTTCACTGTTATTAGCCAGAACTCTAACCATGTATGTCATAGTGTGAGTGTAATTGATCCTGATGGCATGTCGAGTAAAGATGCGATATTATAAGAACTCAGATATATATATATTTCAATAATACGTGGGTTCACCCCTCGAATAACAAAAGAAAACAAAGGAGACTTACGAGGTTGTGGTTGTTGCTTCAGACTTGGGGAATCAATTTTCGTGTGTAGTAGTGGAAGGTCTCAAATTGTTAATGCCAATTGTTGAACAAGGAATGCCATAGAGTTAAGAATTAGAAGCAATGACGACCATATTATTGCAAGTTGGTATAACCCACTAAATGTCATCCCGAAAGCAATATTTTAATATCTCTAAATAAAATAGAGGAAGTAGAACTTAAAGCTAGTTTTAAAATAAGAAAGCTGAGGGGCTGTGGTGGTATCCATAGGGAAAGGTAACTGGTAGAATGTTCAAACTAAAAATTTAAGATAAATTGATTGAAGCTGGAGTAGTAGTAGTAAGAGAAAGAAAAGAAGGTAATGCGTCAACAGAAGCCAATGAGGTAACCTTGTAGTAAAGGGAACTGAAGTAGTCAGCCAAGTTTATTCAAAAATCCCAAACAGCAGTAGTAGAGGCACTAGTCAGCAGAAGTTTCTTGAAGTCTGAGCCAAGGCAGGAGTAGAGCTTAGCATAGTGACGTTTTGAAGGAAGCAATCTCATTTCCGTAACCCCCTTGTGCTTCACAATAGAGGGAATTCAAGAAGTATTCAAAAAACTAAGTGGGAAATCTAGTACTAAAATCCAAACAACTCGAAGAAAATTAACTGAAAAATAAAGTGTAAAAGCCATAACAAACACTAAAAAGTAACTAATCAAAAACGAAATGACTTCCAACAGCAACAGTAATTTATAAGGGTCGATAACTCATGATCCCGAAAACAATGTATAACAGTAGTCGTATGTATGTATATATACGTATATAATTCCATTCCAGCCAAAGGATGGTAGACCAACAGAGGGTTATTTCCCCTCTTCATCTACGAGATTAGACTAGAAAAATTATAAATTAATAGATGATGGATGAGTAGGAGGGAGACGCTGAGACGAAGTAAAAGAAAGGGAAAGTGGTTCCAATTGAATGTCATGATGGACATTAATATGAAGTTATTTGATTTATTTGTTTATGTTATGTTTTGACGATGGTGATGATTTAGTAGTAGTCGAGATGCTATGTAGTTCATCAGTTGCTTTAATAACATCTGTTTCGGTATAAACTGTATTAAGTTGTTCAACTGTATTTTTCATAATTTTTAATCATTATGGATCAGAATTATGCTTATGATATTTATTCAGATCTCACTATTTATTTGTTTTTAACACCAAATGTTCAATATAGTTCATGCCTGTACGACTGGCTTGTTCATGGAAGAGAGGGAACGCCTTGACCTTTAAGACACCGTTTGGTATGAATGAACAGGAGCTCCATCTTCCTTGAAAACATTGTTCTAGACAGATAGAAGGTCTCGATCAAGAACTGTGATGTATCAAGCAGCAATGACTGTTCCATCGCTTGTCACCAGCTGCGAAAAAGGCACCTCAGACAGCAGCAGAAATATCGCAGTATTTTGAGGTGACTTGCAGGCGATTCACCGAAAGTCATAAGGCGATAATCGTTACTCAATAATATTCACGCATATCAGTAAGGGGTTCTTAACAGAGGTCACTTGACCTTCGATTATACTGAGTGACATATGAAACATCAAACAATACAACTTATTCATAAATGAATGCATCCGTGTATTATTTTCAGTAGTAATGTTTTTGTAAAATAAGATAAAAATTACCATTATATTTATTTAATCAGCTTTGATTTTATAATATTAAGCTGGTGTATAAATCTAAAGTTATACAGAAGGAAAAACTTCTTTTAGAACTGTGTAATGTTTGTCTGTAAACTATAAGTGAAAACTAACGTACGTTCTAATAAGTAATGAAAATCAATCTTTCACAAGTCAAATCCTGTTACAATTATTACATGCTTTATACGTAAATTTTTGAAATGAGAAAGCTCATCAAGACATCTATACCGAGAAAAGTAATCGTGTTGTTATTTTTGTCGCTGGAATTCTTGCTTAGGTGCCGTCAAATCAATGGTACAAGAAACTCAGACCAGCATGCTAAAGGTCAAAATGGTGTCTGTACTCATTATGCCATTATAACCTTTTAACCGGGGACTTTAATAATCAACCAGACACTGTTTAATATTTAAAAGTTATAAACTACTTTTCAGTAAATTATTTATTTGTGAAAAAAATAAGATATAACATACAAATTATTTCTTTCATCCTAAAAAATGTTATTAATATGTTTACCTTTCGGTCTTGGGCCTACATCAGACACAACTGAATATAACAAGGATGAAGATGAAAAATATAATACAAGAAAATGAGCTATAGACTATAATTTCAAAAGACTACTGTAATCCCTGTCCTGATATATGCCAGTGCCACTGTAGTATTCACTGATATCTTATAGAAATTCTGATTATAATTAAATGACATGTACGATCAAATACTTCTATACCAAAGTAAACAACATGTGAGAAAATAATTCATTCATAGATGTAGTATTGTTTCGCTAGTAGATACGATAACGTGAAATTGATTATTATTACAATAGACTAAAAATAGCACAAAAAAACATATAAAAGAAAACAACGAATAATGTGTAGGCTAAACCTTCGGTTAATGTACTTTAGTTTATTTGGATAATTAATCAGGTTTGTATTCCCAGTTCCTATATACCACAAAAACAGGCCAACTGGCTTTAGTGATCAGAAGTGTGTTTTTACTTCTGATCATTAAATCTTCTGTAATGAGGTAATCAGTTGGGATTTAAGGTTTGTACAAGTATTTCCAGAAGAAAAGGATGTCATTTTATATGTTACTATAGGCATGCTGTTGACTTAAATGTAAAAGTAGTTAGGTTTAAGTTATATTTATAGCCTTTTTGGAATATTTATTTTACGTTTCACGAATAGGGCGTATATATATATATATATATATTTAAAAGTTAAATGCTTGTTTTTTTGCATATCTTACAAATTATTTGGTAAACAACGCCGCATGTTATACTCCGACCTTCAAGACTTTTCATAGTTTGTAATGACGGAATGAGCACATAGGTTGTTCGAATGCAGATCCCACAAAAATATTTTTAACTTCAGATGAAAGTGTCTCTCAAGTCCTAATATCCAGAACATTTTTTTAAGAAAATTACGAGCTATATATTTCTAATAGAGTTGGAGAAAAGGGATACAACTAAAGTGAACGCATGACTCGTACATTTTTTGTTTAGTATGAATGTATTGCGTTTTAATCTTTGCTTTATGAAAAAGGGTGCTAGGATATTGGTTACTCAGTAAAATTTTGATGGTTACATATGAGCTTTCTTTTACAATTTGAAAGGTCAGAGCTGAGGGTGTATATAGTCTTCGATTTTTTTCAGAGGGCAATAGACTGTTTAGTGCAAGAAGATGTGCAAAATTATAGTCCAAACAGATTCCAATGTGTGCTGGTTTTATACACTGCTGATAAGTCATTGTGTCTGCCATAGTTCAATTTAATCATTGTATTAAGAAAAGGAAGTTGAGGCATTGATTGTTTAAGGGTAAACTGAATGTAAGTGATTTTACGACTCATGTTATCAAAACAAATCATCTAATTCCGCAAAAGAATGTATCCAGACACTAAAATGTAACGAAGATAAAGGCATGGTTGTAAAGGGACGTAACGTAATCTTTTGATCCAGGCTCAATAGCTACCCTTAATACTTATGTATAATGAGAAAATGAAGTTTACAGATCATGAATTTCATCCCCAAAATTCGTAGGAAGAATAGTATTTTAGAGATAAACGTGTAGGTAGTAAAATTCCATAATACAAGTAATAAAAATATTTTGTAGATGTAAAATGATGTAGGGATGGCAGTGCCGAAAACAATGTAAATAATAGTATAGGGATGATACGGCTATAAATATATCATTCCTACATGACTTGATACAAAGTGATAAAAACCCTTTAACACGAGCGCTTTCGAAAGTTGGACTTTTCTTCTTCTTTGTCCCTGAATAAGAAAAGTCCATCTTTCGAAAGCGCTTGGACTATATGGTTTTTATCATTTTGTATCAAAACTTCATGAACCCAAGTGGTTTTCTGACACCATGAATACCTACATGGCCGACGATATTAAAATTTAATGTTATACTATAAAATGCACAAGTACTAAATGGTTACGAGGTCGGTCAATCCAATCGACCTAGTAGCAAGAGTTGTAATAATCAAGACCTTTTTTACTCATCTTAGTCCTATGCTCTTAGTTACACTACAGTGATGCCTACCCTGACATGACCATTATATTATAATAAATAAACTGCATACCAACAGTCAGGAATATATATAATTTCCGGCTGCAGCAATATTAGAGTTAAGTATGCATTTTACAGCGTAACATTAAATTTTAATATTGAAAGTCATGTAGAGAGGATCTGTGTATAGCTATATCATCCCTATATTCTTGTTTGCATTCTTTTTGGCACTGCCATCCCTATATTATTTTACATTTACAAAATGTTTTCATCACTTGTTTTGTGACGTTTTATTTTCTCTTGACTGAATGTCAGTGTATGATATGAATGTGTGTAATAAAATTTAATATCATGTGTTCCATCAACAAAACGCTAATCTATTACTGCCCTCCTCAAATCCAGTAGACGAGAACGGGATTGCACTATCACTTTATACACCTCATGACCCCATTGTTAGAGCACTCCACTCAAAATCTGTGGGTTCGAATCCTCGTTACTAAGCATGCACGTACTTTCAGCAGTGGAGGCGTTACAATGTGACGGTCAATTCCACTATTCGTTGGTAAAAGAGTAGTCTAAGAACATAAACAAACAAACAAAACAAACCTCTTACACCTAGGATTTTTCCACAAGGTGTGAACATTTAGTAAATTACCACAATTTAAATGATGAGGCGGTAATGAGATGGTGTTTATTTGAACTTTAAATAGAGCCTACAGTTCTGAGAAAGCTATCTTTATGGTTTTAACAAATATACATATTCATCGACAGAAATAATAAATAATAAATACAAATGTGCATATACATACAATATATTTATTGGAGAATGGTTATGAAATCCAGGTTAAAATTGCCGCAAGGTCCTCAGATGCATGGGTCGGGGTTTGGCAACAGCCTGGAGAGTTATATGATGGATGAAACTAATCAGGGTGAGAAACTGAAGTATTTTAATGGTGAGGACTTGTTTTAGATTACTTTGTATTTGGTTTGGCGTTAAGAACTATGAGCGACAAAAATGTTTTGTCTAGTTGTGACGTTTTGGAAAATATTGCACTTTACGGCATTCTGAGGAGTAGTAACCGCACCTCAATCATCAAAATAATACATGATTACGTATATCACACGTCATGCCCAGTAATGGTTTGAGACAGATAAAATCCAGGATCTGTCTTCTTCAACTCATAGTTCTAGTATGAATGTAGTTAAAATTGTCTTGAAATTATCGATAAACATCTTGAGGACAAACCTTGAAATCTCAGAACACTTGAATCTGTTTTGGAAAATAAGTGGTAGTCGATCCACCACATATGCATAACCACATTGATAGTGGTGTATGTTAACAAAAGATTGTGAATAACTCTAATGGTGAGCTCACGCTATAGTAAAATGGGCTCTCAAAGGTGAAACATTGAAGTGCATATATATATATATATATATATAATGGCACTTTCTCTACATAACTATATCTTAAAACGAGCTGCAATACAAATGGTTGTTTTAAATCATGTGGTAGCTATAAAAAAAGCTGATAGTTTCAAAAAAGTGTACATTTAATTATAAATTAAAATAATTTGTTTTACAGCGTTTTGTAATGGATACGATGAATTAATTTGACGCCACTGGAAATAAACCAGCCAAAAGATTCTCATCTTTGTATTCGAAATATGAAAGGCTCGTTTACAATGCTCTTTAACCAGATGTTCATGGTGATTATTGCTATTTTATATCTTGAATCCACAGCATTTTACTCTGATTGCCAATTAACTGGAACAATGAGTCAGTAATTGTTGGTGCTGCCTTTCTTTACCTCCTCAATGGATTGTGTAGAAGATCAGATAAACAGTTAAAAGAAACTTGGTTCATCATTCTCTCCAGCTGAGTTCTCTTACTTGTTTCTAATTCATGCTTTCAGTCTTCATTGGTGTATAACAAGCACCTTACGCAGTTCTAACAGCACAAAGAATACATGCACAATCACACAAATTTTAGTCATAAAAATTGCAAATATATTGTTTCGACATATTAATTAGAGACATCTTCACTTTATTTCAAACATCATGGTAACCTGAGTCACTTCTGTTACCATGGCAGCAAGCTGTACAGCATACTTTGTACGATTATACTTGGCAGGAAAGAGCCTGTGCAGCTTGTATGACATGGGACTGAGTGTTTGATATGTGGAAAATTGCTGTTAGATAATTTTTTTACAAGTACAATAAATATCTTCAATCATGTTTAGAGGCCATGTAGGCTGTGTCATAGGTATTAGAGCCAAGTAATTTCTTTCCATGGCCCACCCACTGTCCTGTGGAGAGAGAAGATAGGGCTTAGCAGAATAAATGTAACTTCCGTTGAAGGTAACAACTTAAGCATGGTGTACCCTGACGTTATCAAGACTAGAGAAAGATGGTCCTACGGTAAAGTATCCTTACAAGACCAGTTTATAAAATCAGTCTTAGATAAACGTGACATATCTATCACATCGCTCCTATACGGCCATGATTTACACACAAATTAGATTGTGAATAAAGGGGAGAACATGGTTCAGGTAATCATCACCCAGCCCATTTGATATCTTTTGTATTAGCAATTAACTGTCTAGTTGAGTCTTATCCGTAGTTCTCGAAGGCCTAATTTTCGTTGGTTTACAACTTAGCAATAAATTCTTAGCACTATATCGTTCGCATGAATTATTATGCACTCACTAGATACTGGTATGTATAGCACGCAAAACTGATATTATATGAGTGTCGATTTATTTTTTAGTGGACCTACGGAACTGCATTTGAATATCCATTCAAAAGGAACATGCTCTGTTTTACATCAGAAAAACCAACAGCCAAATATAACTTCATGGAACTAAGCAGTGGATTGTCTCCACTTCACCATTTACCCACTTTTTACTTGAGTCTATTTTCATCATATGTTTCACAACAGAAGTAGTGTATTGGACAAGTATGTGGTGGCACGCTATCAATAATTAGACGTCTCTATTAATTTAATACATCAGAAAATAAATAAATAAATGTTTGTATTGTTTAATACCTAAGCATAGGATGCGTGTTGTGGCACGCCATCAATAAATAAATGTTTGTATTATTTAATACCTAAGAATAGGATGCATGTGGTGGCACGCCATCAATAAACAAATGTTTGTATTATTTAATACCTAAGAATGGGATGCATGTAGTGGCACGCCATCAATAAATAAATGTCTGTATTAGTTAATACCTATGAATAGGATGCATGTGGTGGCACGCCATCAATAAACAAATGTTTGTATTATTTAATACATAAGAATAGGACGCATATTTCTGGAATGACCGCTGTTAAATATTGCATCAGTGAAGACAGCTGTTTTCAGTTATATATTGTTGAAAAATATGATTAAGTACTAACTACAGGCCCCCCAGTGGTACAGCGGTATGTCTGCAGACTTACAACGCTAGAATCCGGGTTTCGATACCCGTGGTGAGCAGAGCACAGATAGCCCTTGTGTAGCTTTGTGCTTAATTACAAACAAACAAACAAACTAACTAACTACAGTTTCATCTTAGGGGTTCTTCCAGAGTAACCTTTGTTCCAGAAGCTCTCAACCATCCATGGTCATCAATATAAGAAAAAGGTGGATCATCAAGTTAAAGTTGGCCAATTAAATTAATCACATTCATGACACTACCGCTAGCAATGGTCTGAGTCATTCGCCGAATATCAACAACTTTAACACTTTTATCTGCTGCTTGCTCTTTCGTACACTTCTTTGATTTCTTGTTCTGAATGTAGAATTTGTTCAATTTGAGAACAGTTTTAGTATTTAGATTGCTCTTGATTCAGTTTAACAGGCTGCGAGTCCGGTTTCCAACGGTTACCTAATCTAAACCTACTATAACATCATCTGAAATATGCACATTAGTTTATACGCTCTTCCCACCATTTAACCTTTTTTTGAAGTATTCTTATCATATGTATTCCTTGTCATAATGGAATGTGTGCCCTATTAATATGAAATAACAAAAAGTAATTACGTAACTTCATTAATTTATAGAATATATTGACAACAAAACATGCCATTTTATCCCTTAGTCAACCTTCATGTCTCCCTGTGACATTTTTGTAACTTATTTGTAAGGTTGTGTAACAAACGGTTAATGTAGGATATCCAATAAGAACATTCACATACAAATTTTTTAGAATACGTTGGGTCAGTTTTAACATATCAACTGGAGTTGGCACCTTAAAACAAAATTTGCAGTAAAATAGCTGTATTAAATTTCGAAGATATCCTTAGACCAATGGGTAACAACCATCGAACCTTTTTAAAAACGCTGTGTATAGCACATCAACAACCAACAACCAAGTCCTAGAAAGTATGAAAAACTTATTTAGCCCTACACAAATAAATATTCTAATTCCTGACACACTTCTGTGTTATTTCAGTTTTATTTTGGACAGAATATTATTATACATAATGCATTACAATACTTACTGTTTTAAGTCATCATGTCTGTTAATCATAATTTTTCAACATCTATGCTTTATTACTTTAGTTTTTAATTTATTAAATTCTAATAATATTTGGACAATTCTTAAGTTACCGTGATATAAAATTCTGCTTAGGCTAGGACTGAGATTTTGTTTGTTTGTAATTAAGCACAAAGCTATACAATAGGCTATCTGTGCTCTGCCCACCACGGGTATCGGAACCTGAATTCTAGTGTTGTAAGTCCGCAGACATACCGCTGTGCCACTGGGGGACAGGACTGAGATTAAAATGCCACTGAATACCTTCAGGTGTATTTTGGGGATTATGCCACGCTGGCTTCCAGCTTTCCTTACGTCAGAGGGTGGACCGATATATTTCCAGCTGTCGGTTCTTATAAATTCTTTGGGAAATGCTGTGTTTCAGCATTTGAGGTCGCATTAATTAATTCATAAATACATTTGATTGGTTGATTCAGATGTGTTGATGAATCTTTCGCGTGCACTGAAGGGACATTCTAATAATTTCTGCAGGCTGTGTGTATGCAAAAGTCTAATATGATGTTTGCTTCTTATAATTACAAGAAATATACTTAGAAATTTAACGACCACTAATAATTACGAGAGAATTTATTTAATACAAAATAACGTTGTTTTTTTTATAAACAATTTTAATTTTAGCAATTTCTATCGAAGAAGCAGAAGAAATATCTAAACAATAAATATTAGTTTTGATCTCGTTAAAAATTTTGACTAATAATTTTAAATGATGGCCTCCTTCATTATTTTATCATCCTTCAATATTTTTTGTAAGAGATCGTTCAAATATGTTCAAAAGCGCTTCCAACAGATAAAATGCTTGAGGCTTACATTACGATTAGTGTATGAAATAAATGTGAAGAAACCTATATACAATAATTTTATTTACTCTTTTCCAGTACTTTGTAATTTATTAATTTATAGTAATAGCGTTGACTACCCTTACGTTGTTAGAATTATTTTATTTTACGACTAATTCCTCCTGTAGTTTCAGTGTATTTCTTCTGTAGTTTCAGGGTATCGTACAAATAAAAATACAATAATATGTTCTTCTCCAACTCAGTATTTGTTTAATAATTATCCATTTTGCTCTTATGTATTTAGGTTTATAACAAACAAATGATTTCTTTTCGTTTTCTCCCTACTTAACACTTAAGCTACACATAAATAGAAATTATTTAAGACTGTCGTGTTTTTCTTCAAAAAACCTCTCCCCCCCCAGTGGTACAGTCTGCGGACTTACAATGCTAGAATCCGGGTTTCGAAACCCGTGTTGGGTAGAGCACAGATAGTCCAGTGTCTAGCTTTGTGCTTAATTACAATTAAAACAAATTACTCACAAAACAATCTAAAATTTTAGAAAATCTTTAAAGAGTAACATTTTCGTTCAAAGATTTTTGGTTCAGTAAATATACACAATAAATATAAAGTGTGTTAACATTTTTCACTTCTGATTTGCATAATCAGTTTTGCTTATATTAAAGATCTTTATGTATTTAAAATTATCTAAAGACCTATAAGTTGTGATTTCAAAAGAAAATCATACGTAAGTGACGTTTTCTAACAAAAGTATAAAATGTTTGGTATTTAAACTCTGAACCAAATAATCATTGTTATTTTTTTCACACTAAACACAATTCGGTAACAAAAAATAATATTATATTCTTAAACTAAAACGTTCATATGTAATGTGGTCCAGTTTGTTTTTATTATTTATCCCCCAGTGACACACAGCGGTATGTCTGCGGACTACCTACGCTAGAAACCAGCGTTTGATACCCGTGATGGGCAAAGCACAGATAGCCCTTTGTGTAGCTTTGTGCTTAACTTCAAATAAAATCAAATTCATTATATATTAGATATAACTTGAGTTTAACATCATTTCTTAATCTAATATTTGTATTAATTTTTACTTGTGGTAAAAAATGTAATAATGGTTTCAGTAATTTCTGTAAATTAGATATCTAATCAAAAACACCTTAGGTGTGAAAAAGGTGCGGCGAAAAAGGGTTGATCGTGCGACTTAAAAGAATGAAATCAAAATTATCGGCTCATTCTTTTAAGTCACACGCTCAATCCTTTTTTGGTCGCACCTTTTTTTTTCATACCTAAGGTGTTTTTGATTAGATATCATGATTTTTTGTCAATACACACCAACAAACCATAGCAAGTAAGAAATGATACTCGATAATAACCAGCATTAGATTTAGGATCGAAACCTTATTAGTCGAGACAGACCTTTACTTTACAGAACCAACCAGATTTTTAAAAATATATGGGAGTAGTTTTTCTTCTCTAAAATAGTGTTAATAGCTTTCTTTATAGTAATGCCATGGAATTTAGATTAACAGTTTCTTGTCATTACCCCTATGCAATCGGTACAGCCGTATCAAGTATCATTATATATGCTAATTGCTTAAGCTAATATAACGTGACGCTAAACACTCTTTAATTAGAATAATTTCATAAAATTTTGAAAATGTGTGCTTAAAAGTTGGCAACTTTGAATAAAGAATAATAACCGTCCATCCGCATGATTCTTTTGAAACTGCTAATCTACTTTGCTTGGCCTAACCAATACTTATATGTCTGCACGTGCTTTCTTCTTATACTTTTGCTGCTCTTAATCAGCCGTCTTTAATTCGAATAACAAAAAAACTAAAACAGTCAACCTCTACTCTTAGTTGAAGCTGTTGTAAAAATTTCCGACCGATAAGCGATTTTTGTTGAATAACTTTGCACTCGTGGCTTATATTTAGACGAAATTTGGCACCTAATTGTAGGTGGTTGTAATGATCTATTAGTGTACCAAATTAGATAAACTCCATAAAAATTAAGTATGTTTTCGTAACAAATACAGTTTCCGTACTTTCGGTGCGAATTCGAAAAATAGGAAGAAATTCAATCAAAATTGGAGATTTTATATCTCGTGTATCTATTGATGGATTGCTTTGTAATATGCTAAGTGAAATAATGGTCCAGTAGAGCACATTCTTTGAAAATATGTGATAGTTTGAATTACCACAGTCTGGGCTACAGCAAGTGGAATATTGCTAAATTATCACTCCTTTTAATAACACACAGTGTGTCCTGCAGGTTGTTTTGGCCGCACGATACACTACCGTGTTTCTTAATTTTCTTTTTTTTTTCTCTCTCGTTATGAATAAAGTAAAAAATTAAATAATCAATATTCATTTTGACTTAGTATACCAGAAGAGTCAAAAACAAGAAAATTGTTTATTTACATAATAATACAGTGTATTTCAACAATATGTTTTCAAAGTAACCTAATGTCTTACTTGTCAAATTTTCAATTTTAAAATTAAGCGATAACATATATTAGCATTTAAATAAAGAGTTTAATGAGTTACTTTTTATCAAATTATTTAAACTTTTTAGCATAAAAAATAACTATACAATATTTTAAAAACTTCCAAAGGTTTTGTACTTTGTAATACATTTGAGTATTAAATTATATGCTGTAAATTGTAGTTTTCTGTTGTACTTAATATGACTCACAGATATGACCGTGGGTGCGTTATAATGTGACGACCGATCTCGCTATTCGATAGTAACAAAGTAGCCCAAGATTTGGCGATGGATGTTGGTGACTAGCTGCCTACCTTCTAGTTTTATACTGCGAAATTAGGGACGGCTAGCGCAGATAGTCCTCATGAAGCTTTGCGCGAAATTCAAAAGGATTACTTTCTTGAAATAGGTCAATAAATGGTTCTTTCAGTAAGCTACCTGAAAAAGTGTTGTTCACCAGTTTGTAGTTTTCTTCAACCAGGATACGCTTAACTATCTCAACGTTGTTTAACGATTTTCTTTTAAATCTATGTGCAAAGTTCTGATATTCATCAGAAAATCTTACTATAATTTGAAATACGTTTGTTTGTTTGTCCTCTAAATCCTCATAGACTTTTGCATTTGGGCCTGTCAAATATGGTTTAATCAACTAAGTATGATTCGGGATGTGTCAAGAAGAATTTATTTTTATTTTAAAATACATAGATTTTATAGCTCCAGTGATGACCGAATATAGATCAGACAATGGGAATGGCCACTAGGGGTACTGATGAAATTTCTCCAGTTTCTTCTTTCATTACATGGGTTCTTTATACGTTCTATGTTCTTCCAACCATTAGTAGCATAGTTAGAACAAAAACAGAAACACCATTTATATTCACTAGCAGATGTACCCGTGCGATACATGATGTTTTATGAAAGTTAACAAATCATTTATGTGATTCATTTATTAATTTTACAGAGGAAGGGTCATTGTTTCATCTGTTAACTTTCATAAACCTTTCCCCATGCATCGCATGCTAGTATATATAAAATATAATTAAATCTGAGGAACACCATTTAATATAAAAAAAACGTTCGAGAAGGAATAATTTAATTGATTTATGATATCTACTTCCAGCCTACAATTAATCTATTATTTTCTACTACCCAAGATACTTTAATACATAATCTATATCTGACATACTGAGAAAAACAATCATCGTACATGGTCTTGTAAAAGAACTATACAATAATCCTAACGTACTAAAGGCTCTATAATTTGAAAAAAAAAAATCTTTATAAGTACCAGAGTTTTAAAATAATTGATGAATGTCTCTGAAATTGTGATGATTATACAACTATTGTTGTGTAGTTCGTACGGATTATTATAGAATTTGGGCAAACTAATATGCATGGAACTGTCAAGTGCAGATCCCATTCAACCGTTCGAAAGTTCTTAACAACAACAATACGAAGAATTAAATTGTGGCGGAATGCTACAAGTTCTTCAAATACCTATAGAATGATAGGTTTCTTTTTT
>NW_013666783.1:248251-256020 GCF_000517525.1 Limulus polyphemus
GTTTCTTTTTTGTGAGTGTAAAACACTTAAATACCCCATTTCGATTTTCGAGACCTCACTATTATAAAGGCTTGGCTTGATCTGAAGTTTCATTGGTGGTAGTGTTCAGGGTCACTGAGGAGATGTCGAATTGTCCGAAACTGTTCTGGCTCACAGACACACCCCCAATGAAAGAATGGACCATTTCAAGCTTTTACTTGTTGTTCAACAAATGCTTAAACCACTCTATTCAACTTAACAACAACTGTTTTCATACTTTATTTGTTTATTTCCTTTAGCTTTGAATGTTATTATACTATTAGTTAAGCATTGCAGGAGAAAGAATCTAAGAATTTACATCAAATCGTGATTAACAGAATGATGTTCTGTCAATCGGCTCTTAGTGTTAATTTCTTTACAAATCTAGTTTGCAATTAGCGATGAATATCTACTCTCATATCAATGATTAGATATTATATTTAAAACTGATTAAAAACTGGAAAAACTTGTTAAATGCATTATTTTTCAGAATCATTTTGCTGCAACTTTACCCAATCTCCTAAGAAATGGCTTAAACATTGCTGGTATCGGAAACCAGTTCCAAAAGGACCACCATATCTTTCAAAAGTCAGTGTTTTTATTAATTATATCTTCATAATGCGTCAGAAGCGACGCTATAAAATCGCATGCAAAATGTTATATCCGTATGAAAACTTGAGATCAGTGAAATTAATTTATTTTTTACAATCCAATCTATATGACTCTTAATAGCAGATTTGAATTAGCAAGTTACTGATAAGTTACTTCGCATGAGAGTTTGGGGTGTAACCTAAAATAAGGTTCAGTTAAAAGAGGGATTAATACTTACGTTATTTGATTTTCTAACTATTACGCTCATAGAAGTAAACTGATATTACTAGCCTCTAGATATCGTTTGGAACTATGTATTATATAGGTATCCACTTTAAATATCTATTATCACTAAGTAAATACATAGTTCTTTCAAGTGCGTTTTGTCATTATTGACATTTCCCAAAGTAAAGACGAGTGGAAAATGTACGGACTTCAAAAGTTTTAGTTCATTATTGAAGAACATTTCCAGACAACAACATATCTGCCGTTGTAGATAAATAGGAAGGTTATTCGACCCATGACTTACAAGTTACCAACTACACCCCAACATAAAAAGAATGAATCAATTCTTTGCTTGAAGCCAGTGGAGAACATAAATCACATATATATATAAGTACAGGACATGTAGTCAAAGTTTAAGATGCACATGTAGATATAATATATCGGTGATCAACAAGAAACAACTTAAATAAGTAAAACTTGTATCAGGTGTAGAAACTACAATGTGAACATGCATTTTGAACACACATACACTTATACTTTTCTTAGTATCATAGCTGTGAATTATTGTACTAACATTTTGGATGTTGAATGTGTAAAAAAATATTTCCAACTAACACTATAAACACTTGTATCATGGCCTTTGATAAATATACGCTTAAAGATGAGCTACAGGTGTGCCTCTAGTTATTACAAACAAGTAAGTTATTATAAAACTAGTAAATGGATTGATTTAAACTAACCTTATCTATCTATCGATTTTTCTTATTAGAACAGGAATTTGGTTTGCACTGATTTGGAGCTCTTTTTTTATTCGTTAGTTCATGGTTTGCTTTCTCTCCATTTTTTTCATGGTTTCAAACTTTTGTATGTCTTAAGAATATTTATTGAAAAGTAGCTACACAAATCTCCTATAGAATATACGCATGTTATCAATAACTTATGGTCAAAGCCAATACCCACATACATCAGAACTAAATATTAGCCCAGGAACCTAGCTAAGTTCTGTTCTTACTGGTAGTATAAAACATCATAATGAGTTTGAATCCATTGATTCATCATTTGGGTACCACTGCTGTTTTTTTTGTTTTTTTTTGTTAGTTAAGCGCAATGGGCTATCTGTGCTCTGCCAACAACGGGTATTAAAACTCGGTTGTTTCTAGCGTTGTAAGTCCGCAGAAATATCGCTGTGCCACTGGGGGGGGGGGGCACCCTTGCTGTTAACGATATTTAAGATAGTAATCCCAATAATATCTCATACGGATCGGCCGGATTAGGAGATTCAAGCTAGTTCTTAATTCGATCACTAATCTAGCAATATAAAGTAATAATAATAATAAATAAGATGTATATATCCATAAAATAACAAAGTAAAACCATATTATATGTATTACATATTTTATGCACTACTATTATCGAAAATAATATTAAAGAAATACTAGAATATAACTTGCTTACAAAACACATTAAGTTAATAAGCTAAATGTGTGATATAAATAACATAAATACAGATGTTTTTCCACATCCTATATTAATTTATGTTGTATGTTGATTAATTTATTTGTTAGTCTGTTTGCATTCAACCTCCTCACAGTGTGTTTGAGCTATTAGAATCTAGCGTAGTAGGTTGATTCGGGTGGCCCAGGGGTATCCTTATTTACATGGCATGACTTCTTGTGAAAAGGGGCAACATGGAGGTTAAAACGCTCACGGTAGATCACCCAGGTATGAAGTGGGTCACCTTAGGATCTCGCGGGTGCTATGTTTGAAACTGTGTTCGTACCTCCACCTACAAGTTAGCGGAACTAAACGTGGCACATATGCTCAGGTATCACCGGCAAATGTGCTAATGTTTGTTTTTTATATAGACCTTCTATTGGATAGGTATAAAAGCAATTGTAAATAAATGAGGAGCTTAATCCGTACACTGGGGGCTTTGTGAGTAATGAGTGAGCTTTTGACTACGCAGCGGAATACAGGTAATTTACGCTAGCTCCTCTTAATTTCGAATTCATAACCAGAGGTGTTTAAAATAGCACTTCAGATATATCTTTTGTCTCCCATGTGTCACTGCCCAAGAGTCCTCTTGTTTAATATTAGAACTCATCAGCTTGGCTGGATAATGAGAGAAAAATATTCTATGAAGCTTTATTTATGTATGCAGAATAATATTTAAAATGTTTCGGTTCAAACGCTTGAAAGAGGAATGGGAAAAAATCTGCAGGTTAGACCTGTTGACTTCGAATGCTTCGCCAGCTTCCAACGTTTAAACTAAAACATAAAAATTGCTTTATGCATCTATTTTAGATTTTTGGAAAAGCGTGGCATGAGTATGTGTAAAACATTCTATAATCGTCTGTAACAACGGAATCTAGTGACAACGAAAACCCATTAAACGGTTGTGACAATATAATTTACAATATGTTAACATCTGGGATATATTACCAATGTTGACAAGTCCGGTGTAATAAGCTTGCTTTTTGTTTTCTTAAGTCGCTATAATTTTTTGAGAGTCGAGTTACGAGTTTCGTTTTTTCTTGTTTTACCTTTTTATTGTGGGGCTGCTTATTTGGGCTTTTTTGTAATTGCGGACTTCAACACGCTGTAAAAAGAATTGTAGAAGTGAATCAAGGAATAGCCTACACATTATTAGAACTTTAGAATTTTATTTTTCCTCTCCATACTCTTGTTGAATAAAAATACACACTTACGATCATAAACTATTTGGCCCGTCCAATTGACGTATTCTAAATTCCAATTAAGCCACGTAAATCGTCATTTTGGGGATAAGCCATAAAAATAAACAGTGTTGCTTGTTTAGGGCTTGTTACAAAAAGCAGTACCGCTTGTTTTGAGCTTGAATGGCACTGTCGCTTATTTTTCTTGCGAGACTTGGCATCATTGTTTATTACTATGACAATGTTACTGTTTAAGTATAGAATGGTTTAGAAGGATGATAACAAAAAAAAACACTAATGGTCTGAAAAAACAACAACAACAAATTAAATAACAGAGTCACGCAATAAATAACAAAAACGTTAATACACCAGGTAAATTAACTAAATTAATTGCAATAAATTTATTAAACATACAATGTACTGTGTCTAACACAACTAATCCGACTTTAACGATCTGCTCACAACTCACAGGATCAATTTACTGAGCAGGTAGCCGGAAGAAATAAATAAAGTTAAACCCTAAGAACTTGCTGAAATTTATAAGCAACAATAAGATACGAGAAAGACTATAGTAATAGCAAGAGTTAAACAAATAAATAGCGCCATGGATAAATATAACGTTGCAGTGTTTATACTAAACTAATGATGTAATGCTATGCTATATAAGGAACTGATGTGCAACCTATACTAGCTGTAGTGCAGAATTAAACTGACGGGAGGTAAAATAGAACTAACGATGGTCTTCATACTAATGTGTTCATCATTAACTTTAAAAGTCAGTTAATAAGTTAAGATGTAGACCATAAAGTGTATAAAATAACGTAATATTCTCTAAAATGTTTAAGACCATAATATATAGAAAGAAGATTTTTTCAGTGTATATTATAAAACTGAATAAATCTATGTTCTAAATGGATTAGAAGAGATCTTACTTTTGCAACAACACAAATGTCAGTTTATGTGCTCTGTCCACAATGTATTTAATGTTGAACAATTTTATTGTGTTTAATAACCTATAAGAATTAGAAATTGTGAGATAATTCATTTGCAGTATTCATATAATGAAAATGGAAATTCATAAATTTGAAATTAAAAGTGCCTGTGTCTGTTTATCTGAAAAATATTGAATGTTTAATTAACGATCCTCATATATAGAAATATTACTATTACTGATCAGTATAAATTTTTCAACTTCACATCGGTTTTGAAATTGAAAATATACGCAGCAAAATAATATATTATTCTGCAATATCTTAACAAATCAAAAATATAAATCTAGCGTCTCGACGCTGGCAAATGGTAAACCAATATTAAGAGCTAAATCTTTATAGTAAACTCAAAAAGTTAGCTTTTTACTGTATAGTACAGTTAACCAAACTAGTTAGTCTGATAAATTCGAAAATCTTTCACGTTAGCATACACAATTTTTGAGTTAAACGGTTTCAATATTTGTTATGTAGTGACACGCAGAAGGTTAACTGCTTCTCATAAGACCAATTTTTATATGCTAATACAGTAGCGTGTAACCGCAGATATGAGCCATAGCGCCATGGATGACATCTTTAGCACCTACGTATTTGGCGAACATCAACCATTCGACAGTTCACTGCCACCATGAGTACACTTATAAGTAAAAGATATGTCACAGCTCTTTCCAAGGAAGGATATTCGTGGAGTAAAATTACTATGTGGTTTAAAGACAAATGACACACAACCTTACAAAGCAAGATATTTTCAGTATTCTCAATAGAAGTGGAAAAACTACATAGCACAAAACTTAGGATAATAACAGGTTCGGAAAGCACATATGTTCCTCAGCCAAACTGGATCAACACTTTCATCTATAAAATGGAGGCTAAGGTTCAGAACTATCTGACTAAAAAAATGTCATATGGATGAAACTGGCAGTATTTCTTGATTCAGTTTAAAAAATAAACGATTTGATCTTGAAGAAACTTCACAAGCCTTGAAAAATATAGCAGAAGAAATAAGAATTATAATAGTTCCATTCGACCATATACCTGTACTAAGCCTACATTCACGTGGAGTGCAGGGTCTATACACAACGGTTTTCATGGTGTGTGATGTAAGATTGGTCTTGCCTTCCTTCGTAAACACTTGTTACAAATGATATTTTAGTGTCGAGAATGGGTGTATAATTATTTGCCTCCGACTTGTGCAATGTATCACCAGTTCAAGTAAATGTTATGCTGAATCTACTTCATCTTTTACTAGAGCAGACTGATAGCATTTACCAAGAACACTGTCAATTCTCATGTAAACTCATGTAAAAAAAGTCTCCAAGCTGGTATATAACATGTCCAGTAGCTTCCAATGTTTTGTGCAAACTGCTTCTACCACCCAATACACGTTTTATGACAAGCCTTAAAAGACTGGTCTTCCGTAAGGGATGCTGAATACATCTCTTTTTCTATAAGAATAGAATATGAATTTTGTCGTCCGGTTTGTGAATGAGATTCCCTAAATCCTCCATCTAAAAAAACATGTTTAATGCGAATGTTTTCAAAATCATTTCGGAATATGTGACAAATTACTAATGCATCATCATTATTTTAACACAATGTATCCATCAGAGGATACAGCCATCAATGTTTTTCTAAGTGCTGCTGCATATGCATACTGTAGATTTGCATTAGAAATGCATACTTGACACTTTTCTGCATATACACACACATGGGGCATCTAAACCATAAGAAATATTGTTGTTTTGCCGAAACGGCCAATGCAAGAGTACAGATGTGGTTAGATATTATTTATTGGTATCAAAACATAGTATATTTTCTTGTCACAGCAAAATAACTTTCAGAAAACTTATAGATACAATTATTTTGGATAATCTAGTGAGGAGTTTAAATAGGTTTTCAAAGATTGTACATTTGTATTGGTCAAAAATGAAAAACTGCGATGTGTTTGATTCAGTTACATTTATGTAATTATCATTGTTTAGTTTACGACTTTACCAAAGTCAATTCTACCGCTTCTCCAACTGAAGTTCTCCAAAACATCAATCACATCTGTTACGTTATAATTAATATAGTATTTTATCTTAGCATTTATAGCCTGGTACGAGCTAAGTACAAACTGCTTTCTTCCCACATGACTTTTGCAGCTCTGAACGTAACCAGAGATGAAAATACTATGAACTTCAAATACCTGGGTTGGTTCGTACTTTAAGTGGCACATCACTCAATCAGGTATATTATGGACAAAAAAATACATTTAACGTGGTTGTAGCCAGTTGATTTGATTTTCAGTCTTAAATACTTAGGGTTTGTACAGTATGAGTTGCTCAAGGATAGAAAAGTTTTCCTCTATTTGAAAGTATGATCTTCGTTCACCACAACGCAGTTTTTACAAGCACTTTTTACAAGGTCCACAGTTTAAATTGAATTCGCCACATCTGTACACCTTCAGCAGGACTGAATCGTATCTCACGAACTATACTTAAGTATGAATCTCATAAACCACTCAATAAGCAATGTGTAAAAGTCTTATTGGCCCTTTAATGATAAAAATGTGTAAGTTGCACATGACAATATAATTTTAGTGTGAAACTAAGTGAATTCATTAGCTGATACGAAAGTTGTACATAAAATAAGAGTAATTTTGTACAGTGGTTAATTTTTGCATACCATGCATTTTATCGTAAAATATAAGGTTTAAATATCACAAAATACGAATATTGACGCCTTAGCATAGACAACAGTTTTTACATCTTAATAGCTAGCACCATATTTAAATATTTATTATAGAGTAATGTTTAACAGAATACAGAAAACTGAAGTTGATTATAAATGGCAGTCATATTAAAAATACAAAGTAGAAGCAATTACCTTAAAAAAGAGCAAAATTGTATAACCTGATTTATAAATAGAGAAAATTTGATAGATAATGAAAAAATAAGGATGTGACTATCGTAACAAATTTGTTATTATATATTTATTTTAATATCAACGTTTGTTTAGATTAAGTTTATAGTGTTAAATATGTATTGCGAAACTCCCGCCTATTCTTTAAAGTTGTAGAAGATTCTCGAGAGTAAGAATCAACAATTATGTGTGTACGTAAACGCTTAAGTTTGTATTGTTACGTAAAACTGAAACTTCTAGAACGCCTCCACACGGCTATAAATATAACCAACGCGACGCACCAGAAAGAGTATCTATTATTAGTTCGCTATAGTCAGTGTGCTATAAAACTTCGGAAGCTATAACTGTGAATGTATTAACGCTTACCAAT
>NW_013666783.1:256717-283906 GCF_000517525.1 Limulus polyphemus
AATAACTGTTATTGTAAGTTGTATTGTTTTTGTTTATATTAAAACGTATTTGTGTTAAAAAAACTGTGTATCAATCTTGTTGGCAAATATCATACATAACCTGACTATATATCGGCATATATTTAAATACTAAATCCAAAGTACAATTTAACTACTAAATTTAAATTATCAGTTAACTCAATTTCAGCCTATTTGAAATTCTAATACGCAACAGTATAGACAAGTTTACTTATGCAATTACAATATACGTAAAGATCAGAACTTTCACATCAATTTTTATAGCAATATAATGGTTTATATAGCTTAGATGAATATTAACTTAAAGAGGAAGGCACATGGTCCTCTAGGAAGTGACGTAGGGGCCATATATGAGTCCAAATCCCCACGTGTCATACTTGGGTTTTCCTAAGGGTGCCTTCAAAGTTTCATAGAGAGTAGTAAAATAGTACGGGGAACAAATTGGAGCTCTAAGCGTAACATACGGGTCTTATATCAACACCATATCCATCCTTCTCCGCCATGTAGCTCCCTAAGATGTTCTAAGAGTTACTCCAAGGTTTAGTAAAGATCAATAGAAATATTGTCGAAAATGCCATTAACAGTGAGGGTACCTAAATGATGAAACCATGTATTCTAATTGTTATAAGCAGAAACGTATATTTGCTTAGCTATACTGATTGGTTGCCAGACTGATTTTTAGTTTCGCTTTAAGTACATAGGTTGCTATGATCGGACGTTAATATTAATTAATATTCCTCTTCTGAGCAAAGCGGGCTCTTGTTATTAGATGAACAATACTAAATGAATGAAGTGTACGAGTGCATTAATAGCTTGTAGAATTTAAGCCTAACCAATAATAAAAAAAAACATTATGTTTCACGGATGCTTTTAGTTAATTTCATTTTGCGCGTGTATTATTAACAGTTGCCAGATTGAAAAGATATCAGACAAAAATAATTGGAAAAGTGAAAGAAAACATAAAAGTAGAAATAACTTTATAAATTAATATTTTTCATCAAAACCGAATCAACGACAAGTAAATATATATATATATTAGTGTGTTATTGAAAAACACCTTTTATGTGGCACACACTAACCCAAATAATTACAAGTTAATGTAAATTCACTATGTTCCTTATTCACATATTCCTTAAGTTTTTGCTGTTGTTATTCTGAGCATTATGTTAGTTTTACGGATAAAATATTTATATATAGAGATAGTAAATTCCATTTAATAAAATTACTAATGATAATATTTTGTTAATAAATTGAATAGGACATTCAATATCAAACGTGAACTGAGCGAATTATAAATATATATTTAAATACTTAAAGAAAATTTGATCGTCTGCTTTTAGTTACAATGATTTATGATCTTAGAAACGTTCAGTATGTTTCCAGACCTTTAGCAAATATAACATTAGAAAGGTTTGTCATTCATTATCTTTGAATTTGTTTTAACATACTGTGAACGTAAAATGAATTTATAATTAATGTTCAACAAAAATTCGTTCTATCTAAGAGCCAATTTTCTTTTGAGTTTTCACTTTCAAGATTTAAAGTGATGACGTCAATTCGATCTTCGATGAAAGATTTAACTCCTTTCTGCACCTGCACTCTATCACGCGCACTTGAAGAAAAATTATTTTGTGTTTCAGGCCAGAAACCAAAGGTAATCTGGAAAGCCTTTCCACCGTTAATGACACACCTAGTAGGTAAGTGCGTTAAGTATATTTCTTGTTAACAAGTTCTGGTTCGGAATGGATCGTCTTTTCATTAAAATATCTCATACAGTTTTTAGTAGACGATCATGTTTTAGAAATTTATCATATTTTGAATTATAAAAAATGTTATGGTAAGCATTCGTTTAGTATAAAGCAGCAGGTGATAAATAAAGCTTAAAAGGATGGATTTTACATATCTAGAGAAATAACTGAGTTTTTCTGTTCAATTTCCATGTTTAAATTGATTTTACACTGTGAAATTGCTCAAATAAATCTCTTTAATAAATAGATAACTGTGCAAAAATATTGATTAGAACCTATCTTTCTGCATCTGGGGTATTGGAAAAATTAAGATATGTGTGACTGTGTACCGAACTTTTTTTATACGTTATTAAACTTTTCCTATACTAATAATTATAAATTAATGTCTTATTTAAGGTAAGATTTAGCGCAGCTTTTCTCCATGCACATATGAGCAGTATTTTGTATATTCTCTCTCGAGGCAGCAAAAATATCAAAACGTAATCCATCAGGTAGCAAGTGCAAACACCAACTAATGGTGCTGTGTCTGAAATGTTGTCTTACAAATTTAAGTATTATTAATGTCCGTGTTGTATCTTATCATGATGGCTAGATAATGTAAGGTGTGAAATAACGTTGTGAAGTGTGATTAGTGTATTGATTAAAAACTACAGGAGATAAAGTCTGTGCAAGATTTAGTAAACGTATCACAAAATAAATCTATAATAATTATCTACATCTGTCAACAAAAATATATCATTTAACTCTTTTTCATATTTTCTTGTAACTAATGTTGTTTTTCGAACTACATTACTTTGTAAGATATGTTACTATGCGACGAGCAAATTGTAGAATTAAGAACGAGTTGATACTGAATTATACATGATTAAAAAAACAGATCCATTTCACGTATAGTTATTTCTGGTAAAAATATTTATTTTGGTTTGTATTATATATGAGACGCTTCTTTCATGGAAATTACTGACACAGATTTCGTTTTTAAACGAAAAATCCAATTTTTGTTCCAATTACTGTTTAAACGCTTTATTTCAATAATATTTCTATTGCATCAAAAATTACTACAGTAAGCTGGTAGAACATTTAAGAAAGAATGCCTTTAACCTGAGGAGTTACTGTTGTTTAATGTGCAAGAACGTGCCGAAAACGAAACGTGAATTTCTTTTATTTCACGTTAAAATGTGAAGCATAAGTAGCAGTGATATCAATGTTTTATTTTTTTTAATGCTTGTTTTGTTTGTTTGTTTTTAGTTAAGCATAAGGCTACACTATGGGATATGCTGTGCCCACCACGGCTATCGAGACCGGTTTTTAGTTATTGTTTTTGAAAGAGCAGGTTTGGTACATTAATTGAGCTATAGCATGGTCACAACCTTAAAGTTGGTGCCATTAAAGGGAAAGTAAAAACGTAACAAAAGGATGACGTAATAGAACATAAAAGTAAGAATGATAAAGAGATAAATAATAGATATTTAACCTTAATCATGAAAAATGGTCTAGAAAGTTTACAGAGACACAAAAATGTCCACACTGAAATATTGGATGCTGATTTTGTGGTACAGTATCACAAGTTATAGTACATTCAGTATTACAGAGAGTTAGCCGCAATTAAAAAGAACAATTTATATATGTTAACACATTGGTGTTTCTTTGCAGGTGCGAGACGTGTCGCCACAGGCAACATCATTAACCCTTATATGTGTATGTGACAGTTTTATTTTTATTATTTGATCGTTTCATCACATGTGTTACCTCAAAAGTATGAAGCGTGGCCAATTTCTATATTACACACAGTACTACCTACTGACTCTTTTCATGATGGATATAAATAGGTTTTCAACTAAAACGTTAAGTATCATAGCAAGCTTAATAAAATTTGATTTTTTATGAAAAGTTTTGCCAGCAGGTGGTAGCAGCGGCAAAGTTTTGTTGAAATGCTATAATGCCTTCAAAGATTCTGGAAAACACGATTGTACCATTTTTATGGTCGATAGTTCAATATGTTTCATTTAGAGTACATTTCAACCTTAAGTATGATACTTCTGACTTTCAAAACCAAGATCGGCTTTGACGAAATATCTAATGATTTTAAATAAAAAAAAATCATTTCAAGAACGTTTTTATATATTTTTGTCATTTAGACATTTTTAAGGGTTGTGATATTGGGCCAAAAACTTTATCGTTAATAATTAAATTGCTATCTATATTATAGTAGTGTTTTTTTATTCCTTACACTTGATCTGACATGGCTTGATCGTTAGGGCTCTCGACTAAGAGATATAATAGTAAACTCTTATTTTCATATAGATTTAAATCTTGTATGTCCTGGTTTAGTATACAAAAAAAGTAAAAGCTTCAAGCATATGTCTGTCTATTTCAAAGTAATAATTTAATAGCAATAACAAGAGATTTTCTGATCACTTATGTTGATAAGTGGTATCATAGATTGAATTCCGTTCCGTTTGTGTTCTATTTACATATATATAACAGAGCTACCTCGGATAATTGAATCTCGTTTTAACTACTGTTATCCATTTTTCCAAGTCTAGTTCATACAATATTGATTTTAAAACCACAAGTTTTTCATTATTTTTATAATACGGTATTTTCTATCATCCTGGTGAAGTTCGTGAAGAATATGTAATCTAGGATAAAGCTTACATATTTGTTTTTATTTTTCTACCTATTTTGCAATTATTAGTTATGAATGAGCTTTGAGTTATTTGTGATGAAAAGACACCTAAAGATTTTTAGAGGTTTGTTTTATAACAGATGACAAAATACACAACGGATACAATGAAGTATTTTTGTAGTGCAGTGATGTCCCTCTTATTTCATCCCTGTTACAACTACCAGTCTTCCAACTAGTAATGCTGTCATATGAACACAGTGTGTTTCAACATGATTGGTATTTTAATCCACTGAAGCCTTTCTTTCAACTTCAAGATAACATTTGGTTAACTTACCTACAGTGTATTGTAAAAATACTATGTTTGTTATAAGGAATATGTTTTGTTTTGAGGTACATCTTGTTTACACTGCTGTTCTTTTCGTTAGTTGCTGACTAATCGCTTGTTGATTAATCTTAATCAAAGTTACCACAACATTAATTACAAAGATCATTTTGGTACTGTAAACAGAAATATTTTAAAATGAATTATGTGTCCCTCTAAGCAATCCCAGCCCACTTGGAAAGTGACGGTGAGATGAAGCACATTAATCTTTCATTATACAAGGAAACATTGAAACAGGACCTAAAAGTGTTCCTGTAAGATATCCAGCAGATGACTTCTTGGCATTCTTGAATGAGAGACCAATGCCTTAGGTTGGCCCTGCAGTGTATACTTTCGATGTTGTGAAGATCTGGATTAGAGCCACTTGTACAACGAGGACTCAACTGTGAGTGAGTTTTGGCACACAGGTTTAATACTGTGATAAAGCAAGTGTGGTCATTCTTCCACAATAAGACCTAACCTGACATGATAGTGACAAATAGTGGTAGCAAATAATTTATTGATGGTCTGCCAGACGAGTTCATGCAGCTTTGTTTAGGCATCAGGGGCATTCTAAAACACACACAAAGTGTGTTAGCGTTAACGATATTTACGAGAATAACCTCAAGTGAAGCACTAGAATGGAGAAAGCAAGTAGCAACCTGAAGAGGTCCATTTAAGTCATAGGTCCAAATTTTGAGATAAAATCTGCAGATAATACTAGGAGTTACAAGTCAGCTAAGAATGGCAAAACAAAACTTTTTCACAGCCCATGTAGCATGAGCGTAGATATATTAGGGATGGACTTGATGACTTACCTGTAATCATGTAGAAACGTTGCTACTAACTATGTTACATAGTTCTATAGTACTTTCTCTATAGTACTGCAAACTGATCATACAAATGCCAAAGATTACAAGCGTCCATGCTCATTCGCTACACATTGAAGGTAACATTTCAGCCAACAAACAGTGCACTACATGAGCTCACTTACATCATAATATTACAAATCTATTGAAATCATAAATAAAGTGCGTTAGTAAGAGCTGGTATTTGGTGTCGTATTTCCACAGAACAAAATTTCAGCCATATTGGTCACATATGTTCCATTCTAATTGTAAAATCTTCATCCATATAGATAGTGCGATTATACTCAACAAGTATTACAATTGCAAGAGAATTTATCTCAGTTGTGCAGTAATGGTATTCCTTAGTGGCCAGTTTACAACTTGCATACATAAGCAGATGCTCTTGTATCTGTAATTGCACTTCTCCAATTTCACTATGGCAGATTTCTTTCATATTTCAACGTTCAAAACTTTAACTTTCAAACCAGATCAAGATATTCTGCAAATTTATTTGCTCTTACTGCTAGGTGTAAGAGCCTCTTAGCATTTCTACATTGTTGTAGTGGATTGAAGTTGCAATCTTGAAACATTGTTTTCCAATAGGTTACCACATCTTTTGATTCTTTTCCTTGACTCATATGTTTTTGAAGGTTCTCTTGAGCTAGATATTCATTGTGGGCTATGCAGGAATCTGAGCAAGTCACTGTCTCAACTTTTCCTGGTGTAGTGTGCTTTTCCTTTGGGTAGGTTGGTCATAGTATATGACACTCCCTGGTATTTTCCATTTATCATAGCACGTCACACATAGAATGAATCTTCTACCTCAGATCTCCATGACTGTGCAGATTGTAATGATGACAATGCAAATATTTTTGTACCACTAACGATTCAGACAGTCTCCAAAAGTTACAAGCTTCCACGCTACATTTACAACATTCTGAAGGTGGATTTTAACCTACCACACAGCTCGTATCAGAGTTATTTATTAGTTGCCTTTGGGAGCCAATGATTCTTGACATCCTAGTGGTCACCTTAGTTATACTTCAATGCAGTTTCTTAATTCTGTCTTCTACAGTGCCCTTACCAGAACTCTACTGTGACATACTGCTTTAGTTATATTTTTACATATAACACAATTGTTCAAGCCCATACTTTGATGAAGGTTGTAATTAACAGATGAGACATGTTCAAGAACATTCGGATCTACAAGACAGATGAGCCAATGGTACATAACAATAGCATTACTCAATAATCACAATAAATTTGTTTTTCTTTCAAAGCTCTTTTTTATAACCTATCTTATGAGTTACACCTGCTTTTTCCACCTCTTGTTATGCATATTCATGCATGGGAACAATAGTGATACTGAAACACTTCACACATTCTTATACATATTTATGAATAACTGCAGTACATGGACAACTATACATCAAATTCATGGAAAACATAGTTTCTTTTCAAAATATTGCTTCTTTTCTTTTAAAGAACAGCTGATATAGCGTTACTCTATTTCACTGATGATCACAGTGTCATATACTGGCAGTCATTCTATCGGTCCACTCTTAAGTTAATAAAGCTTGCAAGCAACAACTTGACAATTTGTGTCTCTTATTCAGATGCAGATGTCATTTTCTACTGTTCACTCAGCTAGACTATTAGATTTAGGATATTTTGAAGAAGTATGCGTCATCGGACACCTGTTACGTGAAAAACTTTGGAGGTATCAAGCTCTTAAATATCAAGTGAAATATATAGCAATTTTGATCCGGTCGATGATAATAACAAAGTTATAAGTATTTTTCTTATTTGTGAGCAGTCAATGGAGGTAGAGCCAATATCTGATCTGATAACGAACACAATGATACTGTTGGCCTCCTACCCATTATAGATTGATATAAATAAATATATCATGATTTATAACAGTTTTTTGATCTACAACATGTATGGCTATGAGATAGCAGATAAAAAGATATTCCTTACTTTCTGAGCACCCGGAAGGAATTTCATGATGTGAAAACACGTAGGGCCACTTGCAAGTCATAGCCATTAAGATGGTTTGAAAGGTCAGAACAAATAATATTGTTAAGATTGACAACTAAGAGTACCATGACAATAATACTTGATAAAAGAGCTTCTTGATCAACATTGATGTAAATGGTGCCAAAATGTATAAATAAACTGAAAGAAATAGGTACATAGATTTGTATGTAATTTCATATCTGATGGAAACTATTTTCAAAACTTATAAACAAAGAGAAACTCAGAAACACTCGCCAAAAGAACAAAGAAGTTTACTGTGTCAAAATCACTACTGGATTAGTTTCGTATTTTTGGCTCTATGATACGGGGCAATATGATAGTATAACTAGTTTGGTTACAGCATGAGGTCAGCCACAGTAGTAATTTTTTTTAGTGTGTAAAGTTCCTATAGTGTTTTTTGACGATTTATAATTAAAGTAGTAGTTAAGTATGTTTTCAGCATGCAGATATATACATATATTAGCTTTAGCTTACGATTTTATCCTTTCAATATTGTTTCTTAAAATCTTTGTGAAAGCTTTCTCAATTTTTTACTAACTTTTATTGTAATTATTAACTTTTATGTAGCTATTAGCATGCAACTGACTTTATTGTTAGTTCACTCTGTGCCAAACACTATATTTCTGACAAATCATAGTCATAATTGAGCACTACTAACATTGGCAGTAGTTGAGCCTACAAATTGGATACAGTTTAACACAGATGAGTAAATGAATGACATAATTTCTAATCAAATACATCACTGCCGTAAACATCATGGATGAATTATTAGTGCTCCCTTAGCTCGCATGAAGAACTGATTCCTGAGATGTTTGATATCCCACATCTCCAAACATCAGACTCAATAGTACCAAGAGAAAGAAAAGAGTCACTTGTAAGACCAGTGAATGGAAAAAGAGTGCTCTAACCGTTGACATCATGAAAGTTAAGGTATCGCGACATCAGTAGGCAGACGGTTCCTCATTATCTCTTGAATCGATGGAAATTATGAAGTCTTCGTTTCCCTTTGTGATTAGCCAAAAATCCATCATCTGAGAAAGAAGAGACAAAAAGCAAGCAAAATAGTCACTGTGCAACTCCACATAGCCAATATTACTATGACAATGATACTTACATAAACCATCAGTATACTGATCATATCAGTGATGTAACATGATTCAGCAACATCTTTTATTTTGCCACGTCTCTATTTCTACATTCTAATTTACTGTAACATAATTCTAAATGGTTTGCCGAATATAGTTAATTCTAGAAAAGATTGTTTCTGAAGTTATCTAATTCAGTTTAAAGCATTTTTTTTCAAATATTAATATTGTGAGCCGTGTGAGGTCAAAATTGAGATACAAGTTTTATTTTAATACCTGTGCCTTAATCAATTTAAATAGTTAATGTTTGATGTGGCACCAACAGTCTTATTAAATGTAAGAGTAGTCGACCTGCTTATAATCCTCATTATTCCATCTATAGTTAGAATTTTAAAGTAGCCATAAAATGTTTACTATGTTCTCATACTGCTTCACTTATTTCTTAAATGATTTGTTGTAATTATATATAACGTGTCTGTTTTTGGGATTCGTGATTTCTATATTAAATGATTTATCTTTTAGTTTATTGTTATACCAAATTCTATAGAGGGTTTAGGTATGTTTTAAAAATATGATTTTGAATATGCAACTAAGCAAGACACGTGACTACCACATTCGGTATAAAGTCGTGGTGGAATGACGTGTATAACAACTAGTTTTTGAAATTGTTTGGAGATTTGTTGGTAGTGTGAATGGTATGAAAAATTTATCTCATTTGTGAAACTTGTGTAACAGCCTTTTCCAGTTTAAACTGTTCATAAATTCAGGGCATAAAGATGTGTTCAGATTGGGATCCAGAATCTTTAAGATAGGGATATCTGTACTTAATTTCATTGGAAAACAAAGGAATATGGATCAACTTGAAACACTAGAACCATTCAGAAAGAGATTTGTAACAGGTCATATCGAAGCCATGGTAAGCAATATGCGATATCTTGTAACAGGTGAGAATCCACAAACACAAAGGCCAGTGAGAAAAGCTGTTCATATGTTCGAGGTAACATTATGCAACATAATGGCGAATACTTTTCATCTGGAAATGAGGCCAATTGAATATGGGTGCTCCAAAACAAAGCTTCCATTAATATCTCCCATTCAACCGTAAGCAGCGTTAGAATGAAACAGATATTCAATCTATTCCATATGAAGATAAACTGGTCAAGTCACTGTTCACAGTGCCTAGAGATTCCTAAATGATTAGAATGTTGAAATGGGTACTTGAAAACCATTGTTCTCGTACATTAGATGGATTATGGTAAGCAATTAAGGAGGGTTGGAGTTCTTTGTTCGGGACACCGTTAAGATACTTAAGCCTTTGCAATAAACATTGTGATATAGAGCTATTTTCAAGATGCATATTCATCAGCTAGAGCCCGACTGGATATGGTATCGTGGACTGTAACATCATGGTAAGCTCCAAAATTGTTTTAATATAACGTACTTCTGTATTAACTAATTTCACTATCTTATATATATTATGCATTGATATAATTCCAATCAGCTTTTATTTATTATTTAATTTATCATTATTCTGTAGCCTTCTCTAAAACCATATTTATGTTGTACTTTAAACATTCTATTTTGCATGATTATTTTAATAAAATTCACCCTATTTAAATGCTCTTTTATTCTAGTCACCACTTTTTAATATTTCATTGTTAGCACTCAGTAATGATTACTGTGTATTGAGTTTTAGTTTTTTTTCAGGTTATTGTGTTCCAGTTTTGTTTATTATTTTCATTGATTTATGTTGGCTATATTTTCTTTATGTATGGTAGCATTTTTCTTTGGCATTATTTGTCAGGATAAGTATATTCGTTATTTGAGACTAGAATAATTCTTATTTGTTTGTTTGTTTGTTTTTCACTCCAAATGTTCTAAGTCCGTAAACTCACCTTGGACTCATTGGCTGAAATTAGGATAGTAGTATGTGTGCTAGTCTGTCTTCTGGATACATGTTATGCTTATTTTTGTTTTAATAGGATAGAATAGGATAATGAGTCATGCCAATGTGTTGTGTTATTAGCATAGCTTATATTTCTGTATAGCGTTGGTGTTTTTATATTAAAAGACATTATTATTATTATTATCATGTGGTTTTTCTTTTACATATTTTTAATATTTTTTATAAAAAAAAGTGCTTTTGATTAGATTACGGTTACTAACCTAATTACATTAAATTATTGATTTTAGCTTTTAATTATTGTTTCTGTTCTTTTGTGGTAAGAACTTAGAGGTTTTTATTAGTTATATTGTTAATGTTTTTGCTATATTTTGTTCCTTATATATCTCAGGCAGCTACTTTGGCAGCTTTATACAGTTATCTGTAGGCCAAAGTAAGGATCACATCTTATATATTTGTGATTGTGGTTTTAATTCTTGTTTCATTACTTTTTGTAACAGGATCCCTACTTCATTTTAAAATTCATAACTTTTAATACTACACATGAGCTTTATTTGGATAAAATAGATTTGTATTTAAATATCTTGACTCGGTTTTCAATTTTGAATTAAAGTCGACTTGAGGACAGGTATGGGGTAAGAGACGAAGGAGCTGTGGTAGGTTCACCTAAGAACTCTACCATGTCATAATGTATATCTAGATGTATATATTGATTTTTGTAATTTTCTAATATTTTATTTTATTTATGAAAACGTCAACATATGTTATGCAAACGTGAATAGCTTACTTAGAGTTGCACAATTTCATTGTGGGTGTAAACAATCACTGATTATTTACATGACACACTGTTCACCCTTTGTACCAATTCCCTCATGAAAATGAAATGATAGCGCATTAGTGCCATGTCTATTGAACTTGAATGGGGCTAAAAGGTTTGCTAGTGGAACACTTGTATCATTTATTTCAACTTAATTTTATTTCAGATAATACATAATTTGCTATGTGATTATCTGCATCACTTATTGTTTATTACATTTCTTAGTATATAACAAAAAGTTCATGTTTTATTCTATACTTTCATTCTTGTGTTTACAAATATGGAGCCAAAACTTCATGGCTCCATATTTGTCCTGTTAAATCTTTTAGTTCCTCCAATTTTGAATTAACCAGGTTTACCGCATGCGAGTTACATTCACGCAGACAAATATTATTTGAAATAAGCATTTAATGTAAATTTTATTTATGAAATGATAATGATTATATAGGGAATGAGAAATGAGCTTTGTGACTCCTTAAACAAAGGTGGCCAGTCATTAAAGACCTGAGAAGGCTTTTAAAAATTTCAGTAAGTAAAAAACTATTAACCTGATTAGAAAACTGATAGTAGGCTTTATGTTCTCTGCCGATCTTGTCTTTAATGGAGAAGGAAAAATCATAAGCATTACATGTTAACATGGTTTTAAAGCGAAAGATAGCTGATCAAACTATGTTTTTTCACAAATCTTCATAGACTAGCTTGCATACTTTTTATTTTACTACTAGCACTATTCAAATTAGAAACTGAAAGAATTGGAATAACTAGAATGAGAAAACCTATGATATTATACCTTAGCTATATGGATTGTTTTGAAACTACGAAATTATCAGTTTTGTTTAACATACAGAGAAACAAGGCGTATCTCTATTTATTATAAACCTCCTGAACAGTACTTATGATTTAAGTATTCCAATATTTGCATTTGTCACTTATGAATAATTATATCTTTAGATTTTAATAAATCTGATATATGATAGAATAGAACTGTCAGCAACGTTGATAATCCCAGATATCAGATTCTGTTTAGCCTCTGGAAACAAATTCTAGGCACCAGAGGAGACATTGATTGACGCAAGAGATATTTGACGAAGTTTCATACTATTTTTTAAATTATGTATTACAAAAAACAAATATTTTTTTGAGTATGAGATAAAAAAAATGCGAGATTTATAGATTTTTTTCGTAAACAAAAAGACGTGCATTGATATAAAATTATAAAATAAAATCATTATAAAGTACAAACAAAAATATATATAATAATCAGTACAACTAAAGATAATACAAATCAAATAATAAACCATGTACAATAAGTTTACGGAAGCACAGCGCATTAAAGTCAGCATCCAAATTAGAAATATGGCTTAATAGTTATGTAGAACGGCTAACTGTACATTTTTCATCGTATTCGTATTAAAACATCTCATTATGAAAAGGCCAGGTGGTTAGGGCGCTCGACTCGCTATCTGAGGGTCACGGGTTCGAATCCCCGTCACACCAAACATGCTCGCTCTTTCAGCCATGGGTGCGTTATAATGTGACGGTCAATCTCACTATTCGTTGGTAAAAGAGTAGCCCAAGAGTTGGCGGTGGGTGGTGATGACTAGTCCTACACTCTAAATTAGGGACGGCTAGCGCAGATAGCCCTAGTGTAGTTTTGCGCGAAATTCAAACAAACAAACAAACTCATGTTCCAAATACTGTTTGTATAGCTTTCGACACTTGGTCGTATATTTGATTATGTGCTTTGGAAGAAACGTATGAACATGACTCTTATGTCAGTGTTTAGACCCATGTTCGTATACATCATCTTGTTTACAGTTCTAAAGGAATGTCCCACACCATCTGTATTTTATGATTATTTCCAGTAACAAGCTGTTTAGATTTCCTTGCTTCTTCCAGTGTGCGATGGTAGTTAGTCGTGGAATAGTCTATTTTATTCCTACTTAAATCTCCATTCCCTTGTTTAACCGATACGGTTCAACACTAAAAGTATACTTTTCTTCGAAAAGCTAAAATGTCATGCATTGCATTCTTTTATAATAGGAGAATATCGTGTTCTTAATTTAGTGCTTCTTTCTAGAACTGTTTAAGTATAGGCGCCATCTGCACTTGCAATTCATAATGGTTCAACTGAATTGCAGTAACACCATCGTGGATTTTAACCTGAAGATGAACAATTCTCTGTATGTCACGATGATCAACAAGACTAGACAACATGAATTCCAACCAGGATAGTTATTCCTAAATATTATGGGTACCTAAAAATGCACGTTTTCAAATAAGCATTATAACGCAAACACAATAAATATATGAAAAATATGATAACATTAACAATCTACGGATTTATAATGCTAAAATCAGGAGTTCGATTACCCTTGGTGGACACAGTAGATAGCCCGATATGGCTTTGCTATAAGAAAAAGACACACATAAAACTATTAAATAAATAAAGTTAAAAACAAATCTTAAAAGCATCCCTTATCATTGATACAGTTATCAAGCTTTCTTTTAAACTTACTTCAATTTACTACCTCCACAACATCCAAAAGAACTCATTCCATAGGCCAACCATCGTTTTAGAAAAATAAAACTGTCCTAGCTGAAGATGATTCCTAACTTGCCATAGTTTACATTTACTATTCTCAGTGTATGAATAAAGATAATGCATCAACACTATTAATTCCCTTTACAATCATAAACACCTCAATGAGATTCTCTCTCTAACTCTTCGTTTTTCAAGAGAAAACAATATCAAAGATATTAACCTCTCCTCATATGACAACCCTTCCATCTCAGGCACCATTTTAAAAACCATTTCCTTTTGTAAAGCAGCAGAATCATCTTCTCAGCTAGAAACACCCAAGACCATCAGCAAATTCAATAAATTTATTGATCATTCCTTCATCTATGTTACTGACGTAAATAAAAAAGAGCAAAGGTCCAAAGACTGAGCACTGAGGTACCCCACTTGTGACATTAATCCAGTTTGACTGAACTCCATTTATAATAACCCTCTGTTCTTGTCCATCCAGCCACTCTTCTATTAAATTAGCTAACTTTTCCCACACCTATAGAGATAATTTCTTTTACAAGCCTTTTGTTTGGCATCTTATCAAATGCTTTCTGAAAATCCAGATGCCCCAAATCTACACCCTTAACCTCATCTACATGAGCAGTAACCTTTTCAAAGAATGTCAAAATATTTGTAAAGCAAAATTTTCCTTTAGTGAAACCATGTTGGTTATCCAATAAAATTCTAAACTTTGTTAAATAACTTTGCAATGCATCTTTTGTCAGAGTTTTCCCACAACTAATGTAAGACGAATAGGCCTATAGTTACTGGGGCAATTTTTATTACCTCACTTGAAAAGAGGAATGACATTTGCTAACTTCCAGTCCTTTGGCTCCTTCCTACAATTCAAGAACTTACAGAAAATATTAGAAGTAGTTCACATATCCAATCGTTAACCTCCTTCAAAACTTTTGGAGAAATATTATCTGGCCCAGGAGCCTTATCGTTTTTTAAACTTTCCCAATTTTTCTTAACCAGCTCAGACTTAATGCAGTCATGTTGTTCGACCTTGTGTCTATCTATCAACTGTTCAAGATGAGGAATACGGAAAAAAGGCAGAAGTTAATAACTCAGATAGCTCATAATATAATTATCAGATACGAGCCTTCATTTATCATCCGTCAAGGGTCCTACCCCATCCTAACATTTTGTTTACCTTTAATAAATTTCAAGAAATGATTACTGTTAATTTTTACATTTTCAGCCAACCGTTTCTCATAGATCCTTTTTGATGTCCTAATTTCCCGTTTGACCAACTTTCTTGATCTTCTATAATCTTCTAAATCTCCCGTCTTACCAGTCAATTTAAATTACTTAAATTTAAGATACTTTTCTTTAATTTTATCCCTTTATTCTTTGTGAGTCAATCTTTTTTTACTTGCAGCCACTCTATAAAGAATATTTTTATCTTGAATGTTTAATAATTTCCCATATTTGATCAGTATCTCTAAATAACTCAGCTGACCAATTCACAACAGATAATTCTTGTCGCATTCTTTAAAATTTGCTTTTATGAAATTTCTAACCAAAATGTCATTATTCCTGATCTCCATATGCAGCAAAACATCGAACCTAATAGAGTAATGATCACTTACACCCAGATGTTCCACAATTTCCACCCTCTCAACCATTTCTATATTAGCAGTTAACAATAAATCTAAAATAGTGCTGTTTATAGTAGGTTCCTTGGCCAATTGATAAAGAAAACCATCTTGAACGGTTTCTTAAAACCTTTCAACCCCATGTTTTGAGTCTAGCATTTCCAAATCTATATGTCTGAAATTAAAATCGCTTATAATTATAAGTTCATTAACAGCTGAAATCTTAATCTCACTGCGAGGCTTCTCATAAATTTCATCAGTATTATCTGGTAGCCTCTAACAAGTTTCCACCAAAAAACAAGGAATTAGAATAAATAATTTATTAATTTAAGTTTAGACGCAGAAGAAAGTCAAAGCTATTTGGTTTTGGTGAATTTAGTGGTATAAAAATAGTTTTAGAAGGTTACTAACATTCTTAGAGCTAAATACCCGCGTTTCTATCATTTTCTCGTCTATTTCTCAAACTATGACTATTGGACGCTTTTAGCTATTGTTTTTAATGACAGCCATGAAGGTCGAAGGCTATGTTGTTTTTTATGGTTACATATGTCTTTCCAAACGTTTGTTAGTTTATGATAAAAACAATAAATAACAGAAGTTCATGTAAAACTCAAATTAATCTATAAACTTCGAAGTACTATTTCTGTAATACCTTGTGTGTGTGTGTGTGTTGTTTTTTTTTTTTGGCTTTTTAGAATAATTAAGTTAAAGAGATTGCTATTATTTTTTGCTGTTGTAGACCAAGCACAACAGGTTTAATAAATCAACCGGCACGAGCGTGGTTTTCTGGTTACTGTATTGGACTCGAGATCCTTAGATCTGGAGTTAAAGATGTGTTGCTATCAAACATAAATCGCACTTTCAGCTGTACGTGAGTTATAACAGAGACAGTCAATCCTGCTATTCAGACTAAATGGTATTACCGACTGGCTGCCTCCCTTCTGGTCCGACGTTCAGTTAAGGATGGCTATACCTCAACTACATCGATCGCTGATGTACAAGTTATAAGTTCTATAATCTGACTTATTTGGATCTTGTCTCCTATTTTTATTACATATAGAGTAAATGAAATAGTCGAGAACTAAACCATGAATTTGAACTTCGGTCTTACAGATATAATAAATGAACAGCAGAATTTAAGGAAAAGAAGAAAATATTCAAATGTATTGAGCTTAAACTAACATAAATTAAATTATTATTTTTTTTAGGTGGTGGAATAAGTTATCAAGGTATGATTCATGAACAACAATTTATCAATTTCAAATATAATTTCAGAGTTTGTTTATTTATTAGTTCGTATTGTAGCACATCGGTTACGCTATAGACCTTAAGACTGAAAAAGAAAAGAAAAACAAGGAATCATAAATCTTTTAACGGATAAACGAATTTGTTACAAAACGTAAAATGCTACTGTTTTTGTAAATTTGCTATTGTTTCATGATCGAATACAAAAATACAATTGAAGAGGGAAAATACGATTTTGTTTCTTTGCATTACGACTGTGAAAGTAGGCTTTGTAAGATGTTAGAAGTGTTAAAACAAATCCTTTAAAAGGTGAGGAGACAGAAAAAACACAGGCGAAAGACACATCCACAAAAAATTGAGAGAAGGATTTTCTTAAGTGCATAACAAAGATACATTAAAGAGGCAAATGTTTGGAAGTTGAAGAGAGAGCGACAGCCCAACTTTATGTTTCACTGTCGTCTACATTTCTTCAATAACTAAACAAACTGTTTGTTCTGAAATACTGCAAATTGCACAATTTCTGACACAAAATGGTTATTTTAACGAGATTATTTTTTTCTTAATTAAACATCAAGATATCTCGTTCAAAAATATAACTTATTCTGCACTTGTTTACTACAAACAACATACTATGACTGGTCAATATTTTTGTGACTAGTAAAACGTTATTTCAGGAAAAATGTCTTTCTTAACGTAACTTAAAAACGAAACAAAAAAAAAACAAATATTTTATTTGTAGCTTAAGAATTATATGTATATATTTTTAAATATTTACAACACAGCCTAGAGGGACCTTAGGGAATCCATCTACTGTTAGCCAATCTGGTTAATGACATTTCTCTGGTTGTTTATACGCTTATCAAAACTGCAAGGATACTAATTATCTTTTGACTACAGGTGTTGACAAAGTAATTTTATATTTATTACACACGTGCAATGAAGATATTAATTTATTTTTAAGTAAATATACCGTAAGCCAAATATAATTATTAATACTTTGGAAATTGGCAGAATTTACCTTAAGAATTGAAAACAAATAACGGGTTAAATTTCAGAAGTTAAGAAATCAGCGGTATATTGAGAACACTTATATCTAAATTATAGTAATTTAAACAACTTAATTCTATTTTTTTTGTTAGACTAAAATATAAAATGAGGTTTAGGTTTTCTCATTAAATAAAACGATAATGAGTGATAATATTTGAAATCAAGGTAACTATATATGCTTAAATGTCAATTTTTAAACTTTTTATTGAAGCGTAAAACAACACCTAAGATTAGTTTATTCCATTAATACAAAAGATGGAAGTCAATATTATTTTTGTTTCTTTACCCTAGTGGACATAGAGAAATACAAAAAATATAACACAAATGGAGAATATCATTTCTTTTTCGTCGGCCTTACAGCAGTGTCCGATGGTTAACTTCTTTGAAAAGTACTTGTCAATATGGTAACATATGGATGATGTTCTTTCAAGGAGTCGGTGTACGCTACATTATCATACTTAGAGCCTTCACTAATAAAGAGATATTAGAATAGCTATTCTTTTTTTCGAGCATGTTGTCTCTTTCCGAAAACCGATTACTGTTTTTATTGAAACTTTTGCCAGGTGTGATGTGGAGGAAGAATGTCGAAAATATTTATTCGCAAAGGATATATGATACAAGTAGTTCAATCTGTTTGAGAAATGTTATAATTGACGTTACATCTTAGTCATATTGTTGTAGTGTCTCCAGTTTTGGTGACAAACCGAGAATTTTAAAAATATATACAAATGAACAGGATTTCATTTTCTCTTCCAATAAGTAGAAACTGACATCAATGACTTTTTCATATTTTAACATAAGCAATCGGTTTAGTTTAATAATAAAAAGTCGTAGGCCTAATAGAGTCAGTCTATTTTGCATAGGTAATAGCTACAGAACTACTTCAATTACCTTTCATGTAAAAAAACATGCTACTGAATCTTAACCGATTAATTAAATTATACACATTTCTCTCGATAAGTATTTATATTAATTTAATTCAAGAATGCTTCTTGTATGAGAATAGTCATAACTTCCCCTAATATCAATATTTTCCGACTATTGTTTTTTCGCGTTTTACCATTAATTTGCTTATAGAGGTTTGTCTAATGGATTGCTGTACGTTAAAAACTTTTATTGTTTTACGTTCTAGTTGTAGCGCTTTTTAGTGCCGTATACCTGTTTTTATAGCATCATTGTGAATGCATTAAAATATTATGTTAAGAGGTTTACTCATGATTAATGCATGGGCAAATTTTATGCCAAAATCCCCTTAATGTTGAAGACATTCATAAAAATATAATCTGGGAAATAATGTTGTCGATAATTTAAGACTATAATGTACTTGAACGTTATAAAGTATTTTATATTTTGTCAAGAATGAAATATAAACCCTTGAGATTATTCTATGAAATACTTCTCGGAGTCGGAAAGTAAACCCTGTTACTATGAGCGGACGTAAATTCATATGTAAGACGTTCTTTATTTATGCGTTTCAGTGTAAAAAGGCAGTTACGGTACAGTTGTCTCCTCAAAACAAAAATCACGCTTGGTCCGCAGCTTAAAGTGTAAACAATAGTCCTTATATACACCCTGTAATATTATTACCAAGTTTTATTTCAGTATCCTTTTGAAAAGTAATGGTGAACTTAACGAGTTAGAAACATTCAGAAAAGTTATAATTGATTTAAGTGATTTCAGCACGAAATGCAATCTATATAATGATGTTGTAATAACATATAGTCAGAGTAGTTGCATATTACTGAAAAAAAGGATTATTTTTAATTGAAACAGAATAAGCTCTTTTTCTTTTCTGAAGGATGCCGGGTTTACCATGTATTTAAAAAACCTTTGACACTTATATATGTATATATATTTACTTACCTATTTTCATTATTAGCCCCAAATGAGTGGGTGTTGTTTTCACTCGTATGTGTGTGTATGGATATACGAACAGTGTAGCCTAGAAAGTTTTTATCTGGTTTTGGCCACATTTGGCTCAATGTACGAGGGATGAATGCAGGTCAAAAGTCAATATCATATGGAAAGTTACTATCATAATATTAACAAACTGAATTTTGGAAAATGGTCAAAACTTGAAAATAACTTGATCTACAAAGAAGATAATGCACCTAGACCAACGTTTTTTGGTTGAGGAATTGTTTGTTGTATATTTTAGATTTTTTACTGCAAAAGTCAAAACAGTGTGGACTGCATTTTTAGTTTTCTCGTGATAATTATTTGGTTTTATCATGCTTTTGCAATTTCACGACTTTTTATTTTAAGTGTGATCGGTAGGTTCTAACAAAAACGTAACGTGAAAGTGAACGTTTTTACACAATCTCCACCAGGAGCACGGGTCCTCAAGGAATAATCACAAAACGGTACTGTATAAACAAGTAATTCACATAGTTAGGAAAGTTGTAAAAATACGCCCAACTCTTGAGTTTTATTTTATTATTTTTTATTCAATTACAATGAGAAAAATCAATAGATCAGATTTCTGACGTTGTATTCATGAATTGATTTACTTGTTTTATACTTCTAGATGGGTTTCTATTATCGATCTTTACTTACGTTTTAAAAGCTTATCTTTATTGGCCGTGTGTTTCTGACGGTTTTTTTAGGCGTTCAGTTGTGGATGCTACTTTCGACCTAAACAAAGAACAACTCTCTTTCGTGTTATATATTCTGTTACCTACTACACATAATAACTAGATGTGATGATTCAGGAAAAAAAATGTATACTTCGAATAATTGAAATATGTTGACCTACATAAGTATTATAGTCGTTGGTGCCTTCTAATATATATTGGCAAGTTATAATAATAAGTTAAAATTCATTGATGAATGTGAATATAAATATATCTTCACACACGCATATGGTATGTGTATTTAGGGATGATTTAAGTTTCACTGAGATCAAAACAAAAAACACTATCATGGTTGAAGATATGATAAACAGATTAAACTCGTTTACAAACTATATGTATGTTAAGAGGATATTTTTCACTGTGGTAGGACCTACATATATATAGAATATGTTAGGCTATATACATTATTTTCAAGCCTTAGATAAGGAATATGATTAACTGTTGAATTTTGAATAAGTAACAAGTATAAGTGGTCAGTTAAATCTCATTAACTCTCTAATTTTAATTAAATACAGTTTATATTTTCATTTCACACATGGAGTTAAGAAGGAGGAGATTGAAGGTTGTTTGTTCTACATTAATGGGACTGAGAGAGAGGAGTGCAATGTTTTTTCCCCGTATATAATAACCTTATTTTGTTGATCATGGATTTATTCTGTGCTGTATAAGCAGATGAGAGACCATTTACCGGAGTTGGAAAACAACTTCATATGATACGTTTTACTTTACGATGTTAATGGTCCTTTTTTTGAAGTAAATGTTTGTATTTATTTATTTATGTGTTAACGTGTATCTTTATTTATATTATGTTCTATTATAAGCAACTACCTTCTCTCAACTGGCCACAGACATGGATTACAGTTTAGCTAATTCGTTATGAGCTTGAACACGCATTATTTCATAAGTTTTTAATGTATATTTTACATTATGTGGATAATGATTGGAGGTTAAAGCTGATAATGATACTCTTCCCATCTTTCTGTAAATCCTACTTTCTCAGATATCTCTCCCACTGATAAAATTTTGCTATTCCCATTCCGTTTATTTTGCTCATATTTTATTTGACTTGTTAAGCACGACGCTGATGTTTTTTGTCGTCTGTTAGTATGTATTTCTTCTTCCTCCTTTGTTTAACCTAAATTATACACGGAAATAACTCTAGTTTCTTGTGTAAAGTGCTACCCACATGATGTTATGATAAAAGGCATTTTATTTACAAAATCAACAATGGAAGAAATACTTAGGTATTGAAAAATAATAATGATTCAGATTAGAAGTAAGGCTTTTAAAAAGCTTAACATCACACCCATTAGCAGTTTGATTACATTGCTGTCTGCTCTTCTGATTTGGCCACTTCTATTGTTTAAGTTTCATCTTATTTCCTCGTCTTTTTTTTTTTCTGAAGCAGAGATACAGTAATATTGTGTAACATCAGCTAATCTCAAGATACATACAATTTAACCAGTGATAAAGTTTTAACTATGCATCATCTACTGCCTCAATTTTTAATTAAATGTGAATTAAGCGAAAGTTTTCTTTTGCTAGTAAAGTTTCCTCTCAAATCTAGATGTTCTTATGTAATTAGAAAGTGATAATCTAATGCTAAAGGTAAAAGAAAAAGAAAAACAGTTAAAATTAAAAAAAAAGAATCAATAACAACTTTTAGGTATCAAAATATCACAACATTTTCATGATTTTCGAACAAATATCGTCTTTAATAAACAAATAAGTATCATTAAAATATTTTTCAGGATATAAATAATAAGTGAAAATATTGTTACTATAGCACTACATGACAGAGTGAATTTAATAACTGAACTTACCCAAGCAATGTACAGAACTAGTAAAAATAAGATTATATATAAACGTATGGGTGGTGATACAGTCGTATAACCTGCATATTTTCGGGTATATAAAGACTGTCTCCAGATTGGTCAACGGTACTTTTACGGACTTAAAATACTAATATCAGAGATTGATTTCTTTGCGGTGGATACAGCAGATAACCAAATGTAGCTTTGCTCTAAAACGAACAACAATAACAATATTAAAATTCATTCACTTATGAAAAAATATAATAAGTGGCGCTTCAGGATGACATTGAACCATAGTAAATTTCATTTTTTTCTTAAGAATATAATGGTACCAATCCATTGAAATCAAATGCCCAAGGGACCTTTCGTTTATTTCAAGAACAAGCTCCAGATGAAGTAGGACATGACAGACAGAAGTACGAACATTTTAGAGACGTTCATCAGTTATCGTTGAATATGGTTTTTTTGCTTAAATGTTAACATTAATAAGTTGTAACAATCTTACTAATTGATAAGGGAAAATTAGTTTTAACATCAAACTCACATTTTTAACAGCAATTCCTGATGACGTCACGAGATAAGCAAATACAGTTTTAAGGTCACCAATAGTGGTTTGCTTTTATATGTGTGCTCCGTATGTGTACTTCTACATCTGTACCAGCTGTTGTAGCTGTAGGCTGTGCGCTTCTCCCACCATCTATACGTTTATATCAAATTTGCTTTGTGTCAACCCTGTATTTTCCTTGTTGAACATAATAATTACTATCTTATCTAGGGAATTATACGTTAATAGCTGTTTACCAAAATGCAACTGATAATGTAGATGGGAGTGTCGTACAAGCGCTATTATTATTTTTAAGCTTGTTCAGTATAGACATTAAAACAATCATACGGCATAGTGCATACATCTACTTTGATATATATGATACTACTTGTTTCACAATATATATGTATAACTAAGCTTCTATCCGATCCGTTAAAATTACATTTAATACCCTTGATGTTATTATCTATAACTACAGTTCTATAAAAAACTTGTTTATATATATCAGCTTTAGAGCAAGAGTTGATTTGGTGAAGCGCATTCTTTTTTGTATTACGTCTTCATAAAAGCACAGTAAATAATGAAAGCTGAAAGAAGTGAAAGATAGAAAAAGATTGGATAGGAAAATAAGGTTAGAAAAACAGAAATAAAGAAGAGGAACTTATAACGTATGTGAGAAAAGTATAAATGAAATTTAATTATTAAATCTTCTTCCTTAGATTTATAGCTTTCCCAATCCTTTGTGTTTATCAATGTGTATATTAACTCGATGAAGTCATAGTTAATATCAATATTTACTTTAAAAATAAAAGGTTTCGTCTTCGTGCTAGCAAATCGTAATGTATAAGGTAAGAGATGAAAGTTTAATAGCATACTTTAAGTACTTTACGCCATGTCTTTGATTTTTCTTTTGGTATCTATCTATAATAGGCATTCTACTAAAGTAAATCATACTGAGCATGTACGTAGCTTCATCCTCAGACTTTTTTGTTTGAAACGTATCGGCTGTTAGAAGTTTATGTATATATACATTTTCGCAAGTGCTAACGTATATTCGGAGAAACAATTAATAAATAACTTAGGGAATCACTGTAAAGTGACCATTCTTTTACTCTTACATCAGGAGCGTAAAGATAAGAAGTTTGGGGCATCATAATTATCATATCTTTGTTTTTCTAGCTACAGGAAGAAATAATACCTTACGCCATGTTATTATTTTTATAAAATTTAAAATTTTAAAAGAAACACGTCGATGAATTCTCTCTATACGAGAAAGAACTATGTTGATTTAGAAAATTTATAGTTAAAAAACAACAGTTAGAGTGACTCCAAAATATGTGTAAGTGTACAAAAAACATAGTCGTTTTATGAACTTTAAAATTTTAAAAGAAACACGTCGATGAATTCTCTCTATACGAGAAAGAACTATGTTGATTTAGAAAATTTATAGTTAAAAAACAACCGTTAGAGTGACTCCAAAATATGTGTAAGTGTACAAAAAACATAGTCGTTTTATGAACTTAAAATCAGGAATTATCTGCTTTTAGTAGGCCAAAAGATCCCTTATGTGGTTGCAGTAGTGTTTTTGGCAACTTTTTTACTAAACATCGCGAGTTAATAAGTAGCCAATAATCGACTGTTTTTTTTATTAGCTAACTGTTAATAAAAACAGGGGATAATTTGCTACTTATAAAACTGTGATGTTTTTACTACTGGTATTACAATCTCAAACCGGATCTAGTTTTACGTCATTTTTATGTTTCGACTGTTATTATGTGGAAAAACGTTGTTTGTGGAATTTTAACCCAGAACCTTAGGTGAGAGTGCTATGCACTGGACGAAACTGCTGACTGTCAACAATGACTTACGATGTTATATTCGGTGTTTAGAGCAGTGGCAAACAGCCAGTGTTGAAGTCAAGCTAAGAACTACATAGGTAGACGTAGAAGGCTTTTTCAATATGTTTACCTTTAAGGTATCTTTCCACTGTATTTGGTAACTTTCTTCTGTAACTCCTAATGTTACTGCTGAAATGTTAGTGTTGCAAAGTCTCATGTTATGCTGATATTCTCGGATTTTGAATTTAACTTATTTAATTTTTAACAAATGAACCCATTGCCACATTCATATGGAAAGTAATGTATAACATTTTTGGGTTCTGATGGATTTTCAGGGAATTTTGTATGTATCAATTAAAATATTATGGAGCTATAACTTAAAAAATTCTACCTGATCTTATTCTGTCTCCTCATTCTGTGAATGTGCGCTGAACTATTTTTGCAGGTAGGGCTTAGTAATTATGTAATTATAGGCTATTTTATATTTGTTATTTACTAATACTTTCCTGTTCAATTGTCGACGTACTACTTCCTGAGGATAACCATTCTTCACTAATGAACCTCAAGAATATAGCAGATTAGCAGCCGAAATGCAGTGTTACAAACTACACTGTATAAGTAAAAGTTAGCTTTGTTAGAAGATTGTAAAAGCCAACTAACAAAACGAAGCGATTATATGCCATTAATTAATGTTTACATTTCAAAAGAATCTTTGCTTTTTACTGAAATGTCTGTGATCATTAAACCTTCCTAGTATGTTGAGTGATAAAACCACTAGTGTATTCAATTATACGACTCGTATTTGGGTTGTTAATTAGAACGCTAACATTAGATGAATTGTTATTAATGAAACTACACAAGCTATTTAATAAACATACTTTCAGAAATTACACAAGCTACATAATAAATTTCAGCAAATTCAGGAAACAATAAACACCATAATTTAAAAAGAAATCAAAACTGGTATTATCAAAATCTGTATGTTTGTTCATTCATCCGCCTTTCCATCCGTTCATCCACCTATCCTTCCTAAACAGAATCTTTTGATTAAGTGTTAGAACAGAAAATATCGTTACTTTGAAATATCAGCTAACACAGTAAAATATATATTTAAGCATTTTAAGTTAAGGGAGTTTTCTATCCATAACACCGTGAATTTCATTTGTGTTATGATGAGTTTTTATGGATGAACAAATGATAGGGATATGAGGAAATAGCTATTAGTATAACATTTTGTATCTGCCGATGGAAAAAGAAATAAAACAGATGAAACTGTCTGTAAATTTTATATGATCTATTCTTGTAGTCGAACGTGATGTCTACAGATCTGTCTGAATTGTCTGTTTATTTATTATAAGTTCTGAAAACTTTTCCACTTACATACATATGAGTTAATTTTTAGAAATTTATCCAAAGAATCTGATACTTGTTGTCATTATGGTAGTGTACAATTAATTGACTAATTCTGATATACATACAATATATAATGCCCTATATATCTGAAGTTACTTATAGCAGAAAGCTAAATTAGGTGTAAGCGTCTGTTCTGGTTTGCTCAATCTAGCTTAAATATTTAATGAATAAACGGTGTTAATATATTCTACATTACTTTCAATTTGCTTCTGGTGATAGGTTAGAAAATATATGTTTCGCAAAAGTTGTGGAATGTTATTAACAGCGTAGAGAACAGTTTATCATTCTAGTATCGTTTTCAGAACAATTTCCCATTATATCTAAGCAACACAGTCTAATCTCTTTTGATACGTTACGTTAAGCTATCTGTTTTACTTGTATTCTAAAATCCAATTTATGTGTTTTGTAAGTGAAAATATCTTAAATGGATATTTATATATACACACACACACATATATATATATATATTATAAATAAGATTGTGTTATTAATCTTACGATATAGCAAATCTGGATATGTATTTGACACTAAATGTAATGGCAGTTCTTACACACTTTCTCAGCCTGTTGACCTCAAGTATTGTGTGGATTAGGTTTAGGTCATGTGATATTTTATATTTCTCTCACGAATAATGGTATTCATCTCACAAGTACGGATAGTTTTATCTAAGGAATACGTTTCATGAAAACGATTTTACTTCACATCGCACTTTAAAGTAATCAAAAGTATCCAGTTTTTGTTAGTTAACACTTGTTTTTATTGGTGGTATTACAGTTTTGAACCGGATCTAACTTTTAACTAATTTTATGTTTCGGCTGTTATTATGTGGAGAAACGCTGTTAGTGGAATTTGAACCCAGATTCTTAGGTGAGAATGCTATGCACTGGACTAGACTGTTGATTGTCAACAGTGACTTATTTTGTTGTTGTTGTCGGTTTTACAACAGTGGCAATCAGCCAGAGTAGTGTTGTTCGTCCTTCGAAGTTCGAAGAAGACCACGACATCATTTGGTCTATCTGTGGATACGGAGATG
>NW_013666783.1:284494-291513 GCF_000517525.1 Limulus polyphemus
CACATGGTTGATGTTGAACTCTTGCAGGGATAGTTTTAAACAGTCTTTAAAACGTTTCTTGCTTCCAGTGATGTCCACACCTACTGCACTGCCATCGGCCTATCGCCGCAGGACTTTGGTTGATGTCGTGACGTGCGCTGGACTTGGATTATAGTGAGGAGTAGCCAGAGTAGTAGTCAAGCTAAAACCAACATAGATAGACATAGAAGGCTTTTTCAATATTTATTTCCTACAAGATATCTTTCCACTGTATTAGTTAGCTTTTTTCTCTAGCATGTGACTGCTGAAATGTTAGTGTTGCAGGGACTCGGGTTACGCTGATGTTCTCGGATTCCGAAATTAACTAGTTTAATTTTCAACCAATATATTCATTGTCACATTCGCATGAAAAGCAATACATATTATTTTTGCATTCTGATGGATTGTGATTAAATTTTATGTTTTGGCTTTTATTATATAGAGAAACACTATAAATAGAATTTACTATTTTGGGTTTGAAAATAAGAGCAACCTATCTATACTTTCTAGTTACTTCTGATGAAGGTGTGTTAGAGTATTTCTATTAGAAAAGTCCCCCCCCCAGTGGCACAGCGGTATGTCTGCAGTCTTACAACGCTAGAATCCGGGTTTCAATACCCGTGATAGGCAGACCACAGATAGCATATTGTGTAGCTTTGTGGTTAATTACAAACAAACAAACTGTTCGTAAAAGCTATGAAATGTTATCGACAGCATACAAAACAGTTTATCGTTTTGGTAATATTTTCAGAATACTTTGCCATTATATCTAAGCAACACAACTCAGTAATTTCTAGATCTTTAACCTGTTTTGATATCTCATACTAAAGAAACTCTTTTGAGTGTGTTTTCGAATCCAATTTGCGTATTTTTTAAGTTATAAGCTCTCTAGTTTAGTGCTGAGGCCCGGCATGGCCAGATGGTTAGGGCGCTCGACTCGCAATCTGTGGGTCGCGTTATAATGTGACGGTCAATCCCACTATTCGTTGGTAAAAGAGTAGTCCAAGAGTTGGCGGTGGGTGGTGATGACTAGCTGCCTTCCCTCTAGTCTTACACTGCTAAATTAGGGACGGCTAGCTCAGATAGCCCTCGTGTAGCTTTGCGCGAAATCCATAACAAACAAATAGTTTAGTGCTGAACGATCGGGAGCTAGAAATTAGCGATACATTAAGATAATTTTTATACATATTAAAATGCAGCTCCATGTGGAACATGTACGGAATTTTAAAAAGCTTGGATAAATCTGTTGGAAAACATACAAATACTTTGCTTTCAAATGTTTTGTTTCTGAAAAAAATCTCGTATTATCTGGGTCATTCACGTTTAAAGGCAAGAAACTTCAAAAATACAAAACTATTTTTCTAGATTATCTGACCTTCGGTGAAGTTATATATATATATATATCATCGAAAATACGCCTTTTACGAGTTTATCGGTTTTCCTATCTAATTCATTTATACCATAAGCTCTCCCTCCCTTTCTCTATAAATATGTAAATATGTATATTACTACTAGTACTAATTTAGCAGAAACTGACTAAACGATAATTTATGACATTTGTTTATCAATTTTAAGATATTAGTACCATTTACCTATTTCTAGATTTTGAATGAGCGCTGCATATCCGATAGACAGTAACTGTCATGTTGTAATTTTTTTTAGCCAATTCTCTTACTTGTTTATATCTCTGCATAGAGATATACTATTATTCCTATTGTTTTGTTTCTTCTTTCAAAAACTTTTCAATCGACCACCATTCCTTCATTTCTCGGTGGATTAAATTGAAACTTGGTAGGGTTATACCTTGGTTCAAGGCCCCCCAGTGACACAGCGGTATGTCTGGGGACTTACAACGCTAGAAACCGGGTCTCGATACCCGTGGTGGGCAGAGCACAGATAACTCTTTGTGTCGCTTTGTGCTTAACTACAAACAACAACCTTGGTTCAATACGCCTGGATTAAGTTTTATTTTTTCTTTTGCTTTAAGTCTTTTTAAGGTTATGGGGTTAAAATTCAAACTACCCAAACATATAGGTTTTGGCTCTTGTGCGGTCTTATTTGTAGCAATCATGGTGAAAATTGGCAAAAATTTCCATTTTCATGCTCCCAACACATTGGTATAAAAAAACTTGAATTTGCTCACTTTGAGCTTGTTTTAAGGGGTCAGAGATCACAAAAAAGGCATAATTTGGGGATTTGCGGTCAATTACTCGCGCCTCAAATTGACCAGTTTAAATGAGATTTGGTAGAAATATATTTTTCTACAGTTCCTATACATATTCTTGCAAAAATGTGGAATATGCCCATTTTTGGTCATTTTAGGAGGTTATAAGATAACAGAAAGCATACTTTTAGGGGGTTTAGTCCATTTCTAAGCCACATTTTGATCAGTTTACGGGGATTTAGTTCACAGATATACTTTGCAATTCCCAAACATTGATACAGAAAAATTTAGGAATTTTTGTCTTTTGCTCAATGTTTTCAGGGAGGAAAAACACGACTTGGGGTTTTCGTGAACTATTTGTTTGTATGTCAACCAACTTACACGGTATTTGATACAAAGCTATCTTCTTACAGGTCCCAAGCATTGATATAGACATTTTTCAGTTTTTCTGTGTTTTCACAATTTTTCTGGTGTCAAAATTTGCCATGTTGAGATTGTGTAGCGGAGACACGTTACATTCACAAGCAAATGTTGGCCTCTCTGATTTTCTTTTTCTTTTAATTATCGATAATATAATATCTGTTGTATAGATTTACAATTTCGAATAAAAAGTTATTAAATCGGTCTTAAAAGATTCTATGCAATCCGAGATTACACACTTCGCAACTCTTACTTTAAGAAGTGCATCTACTTCTGCTATTTAACCCTTTCACGAATTCCAACACTCTCCTGATGAAGTTTTGCGCTAGCAATTCGGGACGTCGCCTCCAAACTACTGCATGTAGCTGAAGCTCGTTACAATATTCAAAGTAAACATTACCTAACACCTAAAATATCTATTTTTTAAATTATGTACAAGATAAATTTTAACGTGAAACAAAACTTGGAGCATGAAAACAAAACTTCGTTTTCATATAAAAGCATGTTTTATACCGGGAAAATATTAATTGCTTTTCAAATTTTCTATCTACAAGTTTTACAAAGGACTAGCTCATTTCTAGAATATGGCGTCATTTGTGGCGTCATAAAGCTTGAATATTAATCACAGGCTTTATTTTGTACCTGTGTTAGAAATAAAAGGAGGCAAAGATAGGATACATCTTAAAATGACTCCTGTATAAATGGACACTCGTAATTTTTAAGAACGACTTTTATGGTAACGTAGCAACGTGTCGCTGCATATTCAAGCTGTGGCTCCACATGCGAAATATTTAATATCTGTGAATTCACACCCACTTAATAGGGCAATACCGCCACCATAGATTTATGGCTTGAGGTTTACGTCAAAACAAAAGGCAGTTGCTGTCTATTCAACCAAATTTCATCTGGAAAAAACATATTCGTATAGAAAAGGGAAGGAGATGCAAAGTTCGAGAAACACCAGTTTCAACGAGAACCATTGATAACACAATGCATATAATCGAAAAAGGAAAACCAGAAAACATGTGAAATTGTAAGACTACCTATACAGTATCTTAACTCATAGGACTACCAAAATCATTTTCAAAGTTAAGAAACTGATCGTCAAGGAACCCTTCACACGCGGGCCCCCCATTGGCACAGCGGTATGTCTGCGGACTTACAACGCTAGAAACCGGGTTTTGATACCTGTGGTGGGCAGAGCACAGATAGCCCTTGTGTAGCTTTGTGCATGATTAAAAACAAACAAACAAACCCTTCACATGCACATAAAATATGATTGCTAAAATTGGCAAACATTCCAGTCAATTGTGCACAATATAATTCACAAAAATGTTAACCTTGTAAAAGCAACACAAACTGAAGGTAACTAGAGGAAAAATACAGTAGAGATGACAGTTTAATGCAACATTGGAAGGGGGTCTGGATGCACTTGATCAAGCGTGGTAAGAAATAGACGGCTTTCCACCAAACACGACATGATTAAAATTTTTCATCATGGTATAGGAAATAAAATTTTCCGTTGGGCTTTATGGTTGCCTTTGATCTCTCATATAAGGGGGCGTTTACATTTCACCAAAAGCGCAATAAAACAGGAAAAATATTTACATTAATCATGAAATTCTGGCGCCATATGGCCAGGAATCAATAAGATATGAGTAGGGTCAAGTCACAAATCGTAGTCCACAGCAGCATTTCAACGAACCATTTAGTTAAAAACCAATATTTTCCATCAACTGACTGTGCATCTATTTCTTTGTATTTGGCTTGCTTTAGTGCAGTTTTGGAAGTCTGTGTCTTTGTGTGGAAGAGATTCTTTGGAAAGTTTGTCAAGACGTGTAGTCCAAAATTGATCACCCTTCACAGAAAATTGCTGCTATTGAAATTGTGACTTCGAGCAATAATGGTTATTCATGTCTATAAGAGTTCATTGTCGATGGAGAAAATAGTTTCAAGATTGAAGAGAAGTACAGGACCTGGAACATTGTTCTTGTAAAGTGTTTGTTTGTAGTTAAGGAGAAAGCTACACAATGGGCTATTTGTGCTCTGCCCACCAAACAGTGGGCAGAGTTTCTAGCGTTGTAAGTCCGCAAACATACCGCTGTGCTACTGGGGGGGGCGGCAATTATAAAGTGCAATTTGCCCTTAATAGGAGAAATATGTATTATATTTTTATAATTCAGTCTAGAACAGCTCTGTGTGTTATGAACTGTTTTAATCACATAGTGTGTTTCCACGTCTATTGTTTAATACCCAATATTTTAATGATTAATATCTTATTGATTAACAATGTCATTTAATTATTTTAGAACACATGTAAATTAGCTAACACTACAATGGTCCTCTATCTATAGCTATGTAATAGACAAGCGGCCGTCCTACGTATCAAAACACGCAAGCAAATTATGCTAACTGGGTGCGTAAATGACTATAAAACATGAGTGGCTGGAGGTGTATATTATCAATCATTTTGAGGAGAAGTATTCATACATTGTGATTGTTAAACAATGTAGGTCAAAAGGACACATTATTTCTTAAGAGGAAGCCTTCAGTGGTTTCCACGGAGTGAAAAATCTCGCACATTATAACATTTTTGCAGCAGTGGCTTCCAAAAACAAAAATGAAAACAATTAGAACAATACATTCATCTGCAGAATGAAACTTATGGTTAAGAAAGAGAACCCTCTAATCCACAAAGTAATTGGTTCCATTAACGAAATAGTTAACAAGGATTTGAAATTAGTGAGCGCTCCCAAGCCAAATGACTACAATATCCCAATCAAGTCTCAAAATAAATAGCTGTTTTCACGAGCAAGATAGCTGAATAAACTAGAATTAGATTATACCCGTTTCTCTGATGCAGTTCTTATGGAATTTTATGTCTTTGGTCTGCTTACGCTGCGCTTGAAATTTTAGATCTAGGATTGATCTACTTAGGGAATGCTGTTCAAGAAAAGAGAGGAAACATTGATATGGCTATTCTCTAAGGAAAACAAATATCATGAAAACATCGCTGTGGAAATATTGTTAAGGAGCAGGACAAAAAAGATATGATAATATTACCAGAAAAATGCGGTTTTCAGTGTTTTTATGTAGAATTTAATGATACTTTGCAACAACAAGTAAAGTACAAATGATAAATAACACACAACTTTAAAATAGGTACACAATTAAGGCCAGTCTATGACCACTAAAAAGGTGACTCTACATATCTCGACGTTGCAACGTCATCTTTAGAAATGAGTTGCAAGACATGATCGTGTCTTATTTATACTCTTATGTTATATAGATCGTGTGACAGATAGTGCAGATATTCGCCGGTCTATTAAATTTAGATGAAGGTCCGGCGAATATCGAAGCAAAAATGTGGGGTGACCTCTAAAAGGTTCACGTGGGAATTGTAAACCTGTTCATAAGTTATATGACCTATTTAACAAAAAAAAAAGAATAAATAAGACAGATTATGTCTTGAAACTCACTCTTGGAGATTATGTTGCAACGTCGATACATGTAGGATCAGCTTTTTAGTGGTTATTGATTGGCCTTAATTAAGATGGTTTTAATTGTGTGGCTATTTTAACGTTGTGTGTTATTTTAACATTATAAGCAAGTGCCAAGAAATAATATTCAGTCTGAATTATTTTTTATATAGTATTAGTCCTCTAATGGTGAATTTGAGATTCTATTCTTTTTTTAAAAAATAACAAATTATATAGTTGTCAGTATAAGATTTCAATACATAGTTGTCAGTATAAGATTTCAATACATAGTTGTCAATATAAGATTTCAATACATAGTTGTCAGTATAAGATTTCAATACATAGTTGTCAGTATAAGATTTCAATACATAGTTGTCAGTATAAGATTTCAATACATAGTTGTCAGTATAAGATTTCAATACATAGTTGTCAATATAAGATTTCAATACATAATTGTCAATATAAGATTTCAATACATAATTGTCAATATAAGATTTCAATACATAGTTGTCAATATAATATTTCAATACACAGTTGTCAATATAAAATTTCAATACATAATTGTCAATATGAGATTTCAATACACAGTTGTCAATATAAGATTTCAACCAGCAAAAAAAAAGCATTTAATAACTAATAAGTATATACAAGTTACCTTTTCAGCGTCAAACAAGTAAAAATAATAAATTGGCCTTTCTTGCATCAATCTTGTTAGCCTCAAGTCAAATATTAGACAAATAGTGAAAACATATTACACGTAATTATAGTATTTTGGCACTTGTGTATAAAGTTAAAATCATAGATAATATTCAACTGGTACACAGTTAAAAGCATTTTATCTAAGCCTATCTATGGCCTTTAAACAGTTGACGACTCTACATGTTTCGAAGTTACAACTCTTGAGAATGACGTTGTAACGTCGAAACATGTAGAGTCGT
>NW_013666783.1:291605-302032 GCF_000517525.1 Limulus polyphemus
TTGTAACTTCGAAACATGTAGAGTCGTCAACTGTTTAAAGGCCATAGATAGGCTTAGATAAAATGCTTTTAACTGTGTACCAGTTTAACGTTGAATATTATTAATGATTTTATATTACACGTATACGTAGTATACAGCTTTTAATGACAAAATATATCACATAAGCGCTAATATGTTGTTTTACATTATATACTTTAAGTTAAATTGTTTTACGTGTGTCTCTGCAGTCGCATTAGAATCAACTAATATGGTAAAATGGCAACTGTTCTGAGTACTTTAAATTTATTTTAGGATGATATCAAAGATCTAGATTAACTTCTTTTGGAATTTACAAAATATTAAATTATTCTTTTTTTGACTAGGCTGTCTGTCTGTCTGCCAGTTCATCAAATGATCTAACCACCACTCTACCTGCCTGTGTCTCTGTCAGTTCGTTAGTCAGTTTATCCATCAGTCTATCTATACATCTATGTATATGTTTACTATTTTTGATTGTTCTTGAGTGTCTAAATCAAAGTAGCCACTTCTTCAGATAAGATGGAGAATTGTTCATAATATGTTAAGAAACAATAGTTGTTTTCATTTCAAACTAAATAATATATGTTGACAAAAGTGCATGAATAGCTAGTACATTTCAGAAAGTTATAACTGTATCCAAACTTTTATATTTTCCCTAAGTTATGAACTTTTACTGTATTGAATCATGTATTAAACATTAATCTTCAGTTATGCAATCAGAGCAAGATGAAATCATATGATGAAACTCCAAGACTGAGTTTTATGACAAACATTGTACTCCCCAGGTACAGCGGCATGTTTGCGGACTTACACTGCTAGAAACCGGGGTTCGATGCGTGTGGTGGACAAAGTACAGACAACCCATTATGCAGCTTTGTGCTTAACTTCAAACAAACAAAAAGAAAACCAAATACCCCATACAAAAAAGTAACTTCATACTTGCACGTAAACAATTAAACATAACTACATATAAATTTCAGAAGGAATGTTTGTAAGTCTGCACGAACGTTGGCATTCAGAAATTCATTGATAAAAAAATTTAGTCACAGCTTATAAAAGTTTATTTTTGGGCAAAAAGACATGGTTGTTAATTGCTTTCACTCATCTACCTCTATGAGCATTCAAAAAATATATCTATGTTTTTGTCACTGCTTTCTTTGAGTATAAAAGAAAACCAAAACTATCTTATCTATTTTTAGAATAAAACTTAAATTATTACAACATATGTTTAGTAAAAAACATAGCTAGCACATCAATGACGTTCGTATAGTCTCAGTTTTTAGTCTTCAAAGATTCATTGAATAGGAACAAAAGTTATGATATTCGAATCTCAGACTTTTCAAGAAACAAATGAGCTGATTTAACTAAATTGACTCAAACATCTACAGGTATTAAAATTGCTTTCTTTAAATCTTTATTTTCGAGCCTATGTGATAATATAATCAACATATTTTTTTATATAATCAGGCTCTATAGCAGCATTCCGGAAAAGGATGAGCACTCAGTCTAAGTGAATATATTTTCCCAAAACTTGTCAATAGAGGGTAAATTAGTAAGCTCAATTTTAACCGTAAATAAAACTAAAACCCATTATCAATTGTGGCGTTTAAGATATATCTTCTGATAAAGATGTGTAAAACCAATTAGAACTTAGTGCACACCGTAAAAATGAGGTATTTATATATTTAAAGTCTGTATTGGAATTCTATCCCATGTTGTAGGATATCAAATAATATTTATGCTGTTGAAAACAAACGTTACTGTTGTTTTAACACTGTTTTTACTGTGTGTAAACATCTTTATACATCGTTACACACACTTTAGAAACAACCAAGCAAACATAAATTAATAAAAGAGACTTAGAAAATTAAAACATAATTTTACACAGTAATCATGATAAAAAACTAAATTATAAATTAAATTTAGATAAATTATACGAAATTGTTAAGTCAAATTAATGCGTTATGTTGCATTGAAAATAGAAAAAAATATATTTAATTAAACAACACTTAGAAAAATCTTTAGTATTCAATGTTTCGAGCGAAAGCCCCCTTCTGCAGTCATATATAACCAACTTGGAAAAAAGATAATTATTTTGTGGAAGTGTACGTAGGTTGTGTTATAGTTTATTTTCTATTTTTCGTAGTATATTCGGACATCGTAAAATTCAAAGGCTGTCTCTGGTAAATTTCAGTTAATTTTGTATTGAAATATATTAAAGGATATGCAAGACACCTAAAATGTTACAGCCTTGATTACAAGCGCAAACGTAGGAGTTTATCTTTATCCCCAAATTAAGTAATTATTGAACTAGTTATGACTTTGAGTATCATAAACATTTAAAATGCAGGTTGTTTCGGATAGACATAGCTGTATCATACAAACTTACTGACACATCAATGGGTTTTCTCAGGTCATTTCCTAGTCCATGCCGAAGTAAACGAAGAATGCTTCCAATGAACTGATGTAAACAGATGTGGATATGAAGCAGGCAGTTTTTTTGTACATGCAATCGAACAGGATGATGCGACAAGACGAGAAGATTCAGGCTTCGCCACTGGTAATGCTCACTCACATTGATTCTGACGCAAGTTGCAGAAGACGTATATCACCTTTGCCACCAGAGGCGCTTCTGTGAGTCTGAATTGGCAAACAACAGTAGATAATTCAAAACGGCTACTCCTATATAAATATTTCTTTTTCAATACAAATATTCAAAATTTAGCAAATTATAGGTTTTGATAATGTTAAGGTTTTGATTTCTTTAAAATGGTTACAAAGTATTTTCGTAAATTGTTAAATATAAAATATTTTCGAATACATTGTTAATAACTGGATATATCGATTTTGTAAGCAAGGTATTTTTGTATTAGATATTCAGCAAATTATCAATTAAATTTTTAGCTTGCTATTCTATAAAACTTGTTGTCATGGTTATTTCCATATTGGACAGTTTTCTTTTATTTTATCTTTATAAATATCAGAGCAATCCGAATAAAATGAGACAAAAAAAAGTGATGATGTAAAACCAAGTTTAAAATAAAGTCAATCTATCAAGCTCTTTTATAGCTGTTTTTCCTGCTTCTTAATGTAATAAGTTTGAAAAAAAATGTCGCCAATTACCCACGGAAAAAAGTCCAGGATACTTAGGTATCTTATGGTTGAAAAACACTAGTTGTTACTTTAGTGCTTTTCTTATTCCTAGCAATCCTTGTATAAGTTTCAGAAAATTGGTGGGGTATAATATAAATTATTTCTCTGTGTCAACTTTCGGAGCATTACCTAAGCAAAATAAGAGACAGAAGTTTGGCTGAACTTAATGATATTTTTATTTTAGCTTCCAACTACAGACACTTGAATAGAATTAGGGCACACATCTGTCTACCAATATTACATTTCTTTTGCAAAGTTTAGTTTTCTTATATGGGCAGATTCATAGATTTACTCATCCATACAATTTATTTTACTACTCAAGGAGAAGAATATTAATCAAGTTATGATATTTCATGCAACATGTGACGTGCGTCATTCTTTGCACGCATGATTTCAAAAAGTTTTTAAATAGATAATTGCAGAATAAATAATTACTCTAAACTAATTCTGTTAGCAGTCATTTTGAGAGTATAAGGAAACTTAAAACAATTGTCCGCCTTCCATTAAAGGGGTATCTAATGATTTTAATATTAAATTATTTCGATTAGATAATGGTGAAAAATGCATTATTAAGTTTCCAGTAATTTTCTTGATGATATATTACACATAATTAGTATAAACAGTGGTTATGTTAGGAATATGTGCAGTACAGAGAAAGTTATAGAACTTTGAAAAAAAAGCGTTCAAAGCACACATCTGTTATTGACGTCGGGAATTGAAATAATACACCACAAACTTTGAAATCTTTCAAAATTGATCGAGTCTATCTTCTCCAACTTTAGAAACCTACTGCTGTGAAAATTAACGGTCTTGGTAGAGGACATGAGTTGCTTTGATATTTTGCTTTGGTAGTGTCAGATTTTGAAATATATTTCTTCCGTAAATATCGGAAAGAAATTCTAATATGAGTCAGTACAGTTCACAAACTTAATCAAAGTGTATTGATGGTAGGTGACCACTGATAGTAATTTGCTGTATATGTAATGTCCAAAATCTTCGATTACTCTGACTAGGGAACATTTTTGTTTCGATAATTACAACAATTCGGTTAAAGTTTCATAAGATATAGATATGAATTTAATTGTATTATATTACAGAGGAGTTACTTAAGCTTTAGCACTAAATTGAAAAAGCAAGACAAAATCAATAGCAAACCTTCTTGTTATAGAAATCATAAGCTGACGAAAAACTGGTATTTCACTATTATTTTTGCATGTGATTGTTAGAAGTCATTAAGATGGCAGACAGGTTTAATGCAATGCTACGCCTTCATTTTTTTTTATTTTTTTTACTGAGTTGCGGTAAACTAAGTGAAGCGCAAAGCAATACCAAAATATTCGTGAAGTAGTGTATAATATTACAGCTGTGTAGTAATTTGAAGCTAATGTTCCACAATTCAAGTCGAGCTACTTGGCCTCACTCTAACTTCGCATAATGTTGTATTATCAATGCAGTTGAACAAAATTAGTCTTAACCAAGATATGATCTGGTTGACAGAGAAAATCGAATGACTTCGCTGCAACAAAAAACAGGAAAAATTTGAAGTTGGAAAAAGGCAATGAAAAATTACGGAAACTGACATATATCTAAGAGTCAATTAGACCATAGACAGCTTTACTAAATATTCAAAGCACTAAAAAATAAAGTAAGAGCTTCCAGACGCAGCCGATTAAGGAGAAATAACGTTCTTAACTTCTAAGTGGTGAAATGAGAGAGGATGTACCCTTGATCGTTCTAAACCAAGGAAATCAACATTTCCTCCCTATTGATATCAAGTTCTGAGACTTACATTAGGGATATTTTTGAGATTAAATTAAAAATCTTTCAATAACTCAAAGAAAATGTAAACAGATGAAAATATCTTACTTAGTTAGATTCTTAATATCAAAAACTAAAAACAATACAACGTTAAATAGTTACACAATAAATAGGCACGGACAGAATGTTAGGGCGCTTAACTCGCAAACTGAGGGTCGCGAGTTCGAATCCTCGTCACACCAAACATGTTCGCCCTTTCAGCCATGGGGGCGTTATAATGTGACGGTCAATCCCACTAGCTGCCTTCCCTCTAGTCTTACACTGCTAAATTAGGGACGGTTAGCGCAGTAGATTTCGTGTAGCTTTGCGCGAAATTTAAAACAAACACAATAAATAACGTTTAATAAAAAGAGGGCATAGCGCTAAAATAAGAGCCTCTACATGTTTCAGTGGCGTTCTGTAGAGTCTCGTTTTTAAGGGTTGTGCTATTTTTACTTTTTAATAATATACATATGCACAAATGCCGTTTAATATATTCATTAAACAGATCCTTCTCAAACTGAGGAGTCGAGATATACTTTACGAGATTTTATTCATTATCTTTTGGATACTCTGGCACTTAATACATGTATAATACCTTCTATAGTCAACTGCTCCTACATGTGCGTCTCACAACACACCTAATACTTTTTTCCAATTACTCTAAATGTCAACCACAAACTGGTATTAGTGACAGGTACCCAGTGCGTCACACAGTTGTTTAATGTGTTACTTATTCATATTCAACAATCGAAAACATAAGAATACACTTATAAAAACCAGATTATTTGAAAACCAAATCAAAAAGAAAAAAATAGCGCGTGTCACAAACAACATTGTAAAACGGAATAAAGGAAAGGGTTAAAGTGTAAGTAGTGCTTTGCTAACATCCTGTAAGAGTAAATAGTATTCTGTCACTACCACGCATGACTGCTGTCATAAAATTGTTTTTTTGTTACATGATACGAAATATTATCTTATTAAAATACATATTTTATAACATTATATGTTATAAAATCAAATTACAGTATTTCTGTTACCATAAACGTACTTGAAATTCTATTAACCTGAAGTTAGCTAATATTGATATTGTGTTAACCAATGATTTTTGTACCATCATGCAGCACTCATTTCCTTAGAAGAAAATGCAATCCCTCTCAAGAAGATATAAAAATTACGAAACTAACTTTTTCAAACTCTCGACCAACGGTAAATGTGTTATTTAATTTCAGGTTTAATTTATCTTGCAGTTAACATTTGCGATAGTTACTAACAGGTTTATAAATGCTTAACAGCTATACTGATATCAATAAACTTAAAAGAACATAGGATCCAGAAAAAAAATCACAATTTAGTTCTTCGCCATTGAAAAAAGGTATACATCAGACAGAACTTATAGTATATAGGGCTCTTTGAAACATCATCATGAGAATTTCTATATTCAGATTTCTCAAAACAGTTATGAGATAATTAGACAATTCTATACTAGAGCTATACCAAAGCACGTCTAATGTCATTAAATATTACCAATGTTGACCTGAATTTACTTGTATGCACAACAACTGTTAGATAACATATCATGTAATCTAATATGCATATTTACATGAAAGTGAAGGAGACAGTGTGTTTCAACTAAACGTTTTGAACGATGGCAGAATTTTTGTCAGATTGATAATGAAATATCCCAAAACCTCAAAGAGTATTTGTGGACATTTTCATGACATGAAGCACAACAGGCCAGCTAAAGACTGTATGAACACAACACATCATTGCAGAATGGCTACAAATCTCACAAAGTATAGCTAGCAAGATATGAATAAACTGATTTTCATGCTGCTAATGCAGTTGGACAGAAATAGTGTAGACAATTGACGACAGCCTCGCAACATGGAGTCGGCAAAACAGTATGGCCTGAGCTTCTCAACTGAATAAATAATTCAGAACATCAACTGGATTGCAAGTCTCATGAAAATATTCGGAAAAGGATTCATAAGATTGGGTTTGATTTCTGACAAGTAATGGTGTACTTTCTCATAACCTTCACCGCAAAACAGTCCCTCTCCAGCGATGTAAAACCGCTAAGAGAAAAAAATACTTCACCCTGAAACCAGCTAAAAGACATGTTTAAATTTAGAGAGTAGCCAAGGCTAAATTCAGCCTCAAATTCAAGAAGGAAACACACATACATCTGGTGGTGATGCCATACTGATCTGTGAAGGAATCAGTATTCGTACCCACACTAATATTTTGGGTGTTACTACATTCCACTATGGATATCATGCGATATAGGAATGTAGTTTTACAAGTATTATAGTTATCATGAGTAGGGGTAGCTGGTTTGTGTATTATAGTTGTCATGTGCTGGAGTAGCTGTATATTAAAAATACACATTACCACCATGCTGATATAATTAGCTACATATTATAAAAAGAGGGTTTCAAGTGAATGAACTAGTTAGCATGCTAGCCAAATCTGAGTCAGACTGAACATGCATGAGGTATACTGGCAAAACGCTTGTCAGCACATGATTCACCTAGAAGTAGTGAATTTTAAGCAGCTCTGGTGGATGGAGGACTGTGCCATATTACCTTATCTGTTCATTGATTCACTCATTCTATATGTGCAACATTGATGTACAACTTACATTAGTGTTTGACGTTATCATACGTGTTTTTAAAAGTCGTTTTCGTACATTTTAATGGGCTGTACAGTCTAATGTCAAATGAACATTTGTGGACATAGATTCCAATAATAGAAATTTGCATATCAGATCACATGACTCTTCAACCGACACGTATTTTGTATAGACATGAACTCAGGATGGCATTGAAGTAATTCAAGAACAGTTGTTGTGTCTGTCATAGCAAGAATATAAATATCTTTGATTATCCTCTAAACTGTTTTGGTCAGTGAATTATTGAATAAAAATATTGACTACTAGATAAACCTAAATGTAACGCTTTCCACTCACTGTCATCATATTGAAGGGTATTTGTGCGTAAATTGACTTATCACACGATATTTTGTGACTAGACAATTCAATTAAGTTTAGATAAAATTGAAAGCTACATATATTAAACCATACCCCTGAAACTTATTAGGTGTGGAATGTATTACATTTTACTACGACAACAAGCGGGGAAAATAATCATAAGCAAGCTTCGACATATTGTAATCTGTACAATAAGCTGATTAATTGTAAACATTAGTTAGGTCATATTATTAATCTAAAGATTTAATATGCTTCATTTTTTCCGCCGATCATCCATGTTTATAATCGTATGTAAAGATAAAAGGTTTTTCTTTTAGATAAAATTATATTATTTACATTATTCCTGGTTCTATTTCGTATTAGTGTAGTACATCTTTATATATATATATATTAAATTAAAAAACTCATTAAATTACCTTGATAATATGATTTGATTATGTATATAACTTTGAATATTCAGAGTTAATCTATGGAGGTTTGATCCTAGAAACAATGGCGACAGATGACAATCAAAACGTCAGGTCTTACCAACTTAAAATACTTTAGAAATAGTAGTATTATATCAAAGTTTTCCCTCTCCCAGCAAATATACTTGCAAGAACTATTTTGATTTATACTCTGTTATTATGAAAAAAATCATCATCCATAGACGTTGAATCTAATAAAAGATAAGTTCCACTATTCCACCCCTTCTCAGTTTCGATACTCATGGTGGGCACAACACAGATAACCCATTGTATAGCTTTGTACTTAACCCAAAAAAAATTCCGTATTAACCATCCAATATATCAACATTTTAAAACTTTTAAACATGAAAACTATTATTCTTTTCCCGGCATTTCATCTCTAGATAACGTATCTGGTATTGGCCTAAATAGTGTTAACTTGATATTCTGTTCATGGTAATTGTTGTTACGTTTGTATGTGAGTTTAGTGTTATGCATATGTAAATCAATAGGCTCAAGATGGACTTAAGACTTAGAAAATTAGTAAGCACGCTTGAAGAGACGAAATTATAATCCGATCTTACATACGTCTAAGAAGATTATTTACGTTTTAAATTTAAAACGTGCATTGTTTCTCGGAAGACATTTCTATAACAATTGTAAGTCTTTTCGAATGAACAACACTTAGTTTTATGTTTCATTCAGGTATAATTTTGTTTTAGATGTATTTAGTTTAAATTTTCACATCTCCCTTTTATCGCAAATGCCATGGAATGTTTTAATGCTTATGAAAAGGATTAGCGTGTTTTAGTTCTGTTTATTTGATCTTATATTTCAATTTGTTACTAAAATAACATTTTATCCATAAAAAGGCACTAAATTCAAAATAGTATGTACTCCCCCCCCCCTCCAAAGTGGCACAGCGGCATATCTGTAGACTTACTACGCTAGAAACTAATTTCGATGCCCGTGGTGGGCAGAGCACAGATAGCGTATGGAGTAGCTTTGTGCTTAATTACAAACAAACAACACAGTAACGTTGCAGAGAAATAGAAACCATGATTTTTTGTTAAAATAAACGTTCAGTCATAAGCTTGATCGTGCAGATATATAAGGATACTCCAGTTAACCTATTTAACCTATAAATTATTGGTGTCTTTACCATAATATGATTATAAGCATAAATATAAGTTGTAGTATCCTTATTGCCATAGTTATTTTAATTGAAATGATCATAAAAATCTCAGTTATGCGTTAATTCAGAAATATTTTTCCTTACAGTAAAGCCTATCATGCTTCTTTGCTATTTGAGTTTATTTTAATAATAAAAAAAACATTCAGGAAAAAATATGGCAGTGAAGCAAAAGCTTATATTTATACTAGGTCTCAATATTTCAACTTGACCAGAATGGCATCAAGATCAACATCATACTAGATAGTAGCGTAGTTTCATCCCAAGTAATTGAAAGTAGTCTAAGATAAGCGTAAGTTAAGTGTACGTTTAAGACTTACTTTATAATTAAAAAAAATGTTATCGAGACTTATCTGCAACGTTAACAGAAATATAAAACAGGTTAAAATTTAAGAGATGCGTGTTTTAACAATATTTTTTTGTGATTTTTTGTTTAATTAAAATTACAGACAGTCAAGATGGAAAGTCATCCTCATTTCAAAACAAATGGTGATAAACAAATTTCCTAGATGATCTTTATCACTAGATCGTTATGCCAAGTTATTGCTTTAGCTTCTGAAACCTTTTTAACACTTAAATAATGTATTTCTAGTCATTATTTGCAGACCGCAATTCCAATATCTCTAATATAGTCTATTTGTGGGAACTTGGATGTTTATCTAAACCCAAATAAATATGAAATTACCCATAATATTGGTAGGCATCATACAATCAACAGAGTGAAGAACTTTATGAAGTAGGTGTTGGCAGGTTAGTTTAAATAAAATATGGCACAAAGAAATATCTTCTTTTGTACTTTACAGCATGGTTAACAAGACAGAGGCCCGGC